>NC_048225.1:76808653-76865296 GCF_002007445.2 Ailuropoda melanoleuca
TTTTAAAGATTTTATTCATTTATTTGACAGAGATAGAAACAGCCAGCGAGAGAGGGAACACAAGCAGGGGGAGTGGGAGAGGAAGAAGCAGGCTCACAGTGAAAGAGCCTGATGTGGGGCTCGATCCCACAACGCCGGGATCACGCCCTGAGCCGAAGGCAGACGCTTAACCGCTTAACCGCTGTGCCACCCAGGCGCCCCTGGTTCTAGGTTTCTTATCTTCTTTGTTTAGAGGCTTTCTCACAACATACTGACAGACATCACCTTCTTTAGAGAGACTGAAAAGTTTTCAGATTTGGCGGGCTTTTTGGGGCTCCAGACGATGAGGCACAGTAGTATCAGTGAGTCCAGGAATATCCTGCTTCCCTTTTTTTACAATGACCAAGTTGAGAACACTGAGATTGGCATCCACAATGCAAGCCGAACAGATTTGCGCTTTCTCTCTCCAGTCCTCCTTGGTCTATAGCCTGAAGCCCCTTACTTAGCAGTAGGTGGACACGGCCATGGGTCAAGACACCCTGCTTCATGGGGAAGACTTATTTGTCATTGCCACCACTGATTTGGACCATATAACACCTTCATTCTTCACCCAGAGAATTAGCAGCAACTTCTGTGGCCATACGCTTCTCATAATAGGTATGAAGTTTGCTTTCATCATCCACTTCAATGAGTTTCTGAGGTCAGTACTGATGAGGTTGTGGAATATAGGTGAGGTTCTGTGGGGTGGAGTCCAGAGCTGACGACCAAGAAAGAATTCTTGAGATGTCTTTGGTGCAAAATGGTGGTTTATTAAAGCGCAGGGACAGGACCCAGAGCAGAAAAGAGCTGCTGCCCCAGGTTGTGAGGGGTGGTTGATTATATACTATGGGGTTGGGGGAGGTAAGGGAAAAGGGAGGTTTCACAAAAAGATTTTCATATGTTAAAGAAGACTCACAGGATATCAGAGGCCTTGCCATTGTCAAGTTAAGGTGGTTTTCTCCTCTAGTAAGGCATTAACATGAAGATAGTTGGGAGCTTCCTGGAGGAACATTACACTCTGCCTGCTTCAAGTATCTGTCTATGGGCTGCAGGTTACAAAGACTTTCAATTGTATTTACATTTACTTCCGGAAGCTAGGTTATTGATAGAAATGCTTTGTTCTTGTAGACTGCTAAGACATGTGTACACTAAGGGAGACTCAAGCCTTGCAGGATCGTGGTCTCTATAGGTTAACTGCTGCTTTTTCCTTCAGGGCAGCCAGGAGTGCCTGAGGAATGTCACATACATCCCATTGCGGGGGGGGGGGGGGGGGGGGGAAAGAGATGTTCCGCTTCATCCTGAAGCAGCCTACTGCCTCCGAGGCGCCGCATTCTTAAACTGACCAAAGTGCCAACACCTTTTGAAGGAGTGCATCAAAAACAGAAAAGTTCAAGTGATCACTGATGAAACTCTAAATATGTAAAGCCAGAGAAGGAAGTTTTAAAAATACACCAGAACTTCATACAGGGAGGGAAGAGACTATTCAAACATGCAAGGAAACACCAGTTTTAAAAGTGAGAGATGATTAGAAGAGGAACAAGTCAATACAAAAAGCAGTAATGGGTGAGTCTGTCTTAAAATAATGAAGTTCAGAACAGCAAATCTAAGATGGTCTAGCATCATACATGATAAGAAAATAGAGATGCTGAGTGAGTTTCACCTGTTTTTTGAAGGCACAGAGGGAAATGGAATAGCCAGTTAGGAGGCTTGCTAACTACGAGCCATGGAATGAAAGGCTGGAGAAGACTTTGGAGATACTTATCCCAATCTTCTTACTTTATTGTTGAGGAAATGGAAGTCTCAGGAGTTTCCGTGACTTAAGAAGTTACACAGGAACTTTATGACAGACCCAAAAAAAGAATCTGATCCCCTAACTCCAGCCCAAGTTCCCTACTGAATGTATCACTGACTTTCTGCTTGTCCTTTCCCTTAATCATCTGGCCATAAATTTCCCACTGAACACTTCTTTAATAGCGTTCCATTTTTGGTATACAATGTTTTCATTTTAATTCATCAAGGTATTTTCTAATTTACCGTGTTATTTTCTTCTTGGACTCATTTATACAGGAGGTTTAATTTAAAAAAATATTTGTGAATTTCCCAAATTTTCTGTTATTGACTTCTAGTGTAATTTAATTTTGGTATGAGAATATTCTTTGTACAATTTCAATTGTTTTAAACGTATTAAGACTTGTTTTTTGACCTGTACTAGAGAATGTTCCATGTGCACTGGAGGTGAATATATCTTATACTGTCCTCGGGTGCAGTACTCTACAGATGTCCGTTACATCTATTTGTTTTATAGTCTTGTTCAATTCTTTATTTCCTTATTGATCTTCTGCCTAGTTGTGTTATCCATTATTTAAACTGAGTATCGAAATATTCAACTATTATTGTTAAATTATCTCTTTCTCCCATATATTCTTCCAGATTTGGCTTCATGTATTTTGGGGCTCAGTTGTTAGGAGAATGTATGTTTACAGTTACTATATATTCCCCATGGAATCACCTTATCATCATTAGGCAATTTCTCTGTTATCTTTAGTGACATTTTTTGTTTTAAAATACATTTTGCTGGGGCGCCTGGGTGGCACAGCGGTTAAGCGTCTGCCTTCGGCTCAGGGTATGATCCCGGTGTTACGGGATTGAGCCCCACATCGGGCTCTTCCGCTATGAGCCTGCCTCTTCCTCTCCCACTTCCCCTGCTTGTGTTCCCTCTCTCGCTGGCTGTCTCTATCTCTGTCGAATAAATAAATAAAATCTTTAAAAAATAAAATAAAATACATTTTGCTGATATTAGTAAAACCACTCCAGTTCTCTTTTGAAATATATTTTTCTATTCTTTATTTTCAAACTATTTGTGTCTTTGAATCTAAATTGTGTCTCCTACAGCCCGTTTGACAGATTAAGTCTGCAATGCTGTGTAAACAGAATGTCTTGGTCAGAATGAAGGGAATGAGATGAGTTTGTATGAGAGTCAACAAGATTAACTACTGTCTCATTTTCTTATAAGCCAATGGCTTTAAAGACATTGATAGGGCAATGTGCTGGTTACCATGCACAATCGTAGTCATATTATTAATAAACTATAACTTCCTTGAAGATAAACTACCTTATTCATCTCTAAAAACCCTAATCCCTAGCACAAATGTAGTAGATACTATAGGTTGTCTATCCAAGTCCCTTCTCCCCTTCTCCCTTGCCCAGAGACACCCAATTGTGTTTAAGTATTAGAGTGCCATCTGTTTTCGAAGACTGAGCCTCTCTCCAGCCCTGGGGAGAGGGGTGTATTTTTATTAATCTCCATAAGCCAATAGTGATACTCTCAATCCCTTTGTCAATGATAAATTAGGAATGAGAGTGTGACGCAATTCTGGCTTATGAGAATTTGTTCTTTTCTAATGCAGTCTGATAAACCATACCTTTTGATTGGATGGTTTAACCCATTTACATTTAATGTTGTTATTGATATGATTGATAATACATCTGACATTTTCCTTTTTTGGGGGGGTGTTTTATTCCCCCCTCTTTGTTTCTCCTTTACTATCTTCTTTTGTATTAAGATAATATTTTCCAGTGAAACATTTTAAAACCTTTGTTTTTAAACCATATTTTAAAAATTATTTTCTTTGTGGCTACTTTAGAATTTACAATATGCTCTTAACTAACCAAAATCTATTTTAGATTTATACCAGCTTTAATTTCAATAAACATAGAAACTGTTTCTTTAAAGCTCCATTTTCTTCTACTGTTTTATGCTATCGTTTCACAAATTATGCCTACTCATATTACAAATCCAACAATACATTACTACAATTATTATTTTATGTAATCTTCTTTCTTTTTTTTTTTTTTTAAGATTTTGTTTATTTATTTGACAGAGAGAGAGAGACAGTGAGAGAAGGAACACAAGCCGGGGGACTGGGAAAGGGAGAAGCAGGCTCCCCGCTGAGCAGGGAGCCCCGTGTGGGGCTCAATCCCAGAACCCTGGGATTATGACCTGAGCCAAAGGCAGATGCTTAATGACTGAGCCACCCAGCCGCCCCTGTGTAATCTTATTTCTATTTTAAAAAGCTGATTGAAGAAAAGAGATTATATATTTATAGACTTTGTTACATTAATCTTATTTATCATCGTGGCTTTCTCCATTTATTTTTATGGTTTCAAGTTACCATCTGGTGTCATTTTCTTACTCAATGCAGTTTTGTTCCTATTCACACACTTTATATAGTTATTGTCAACCATATTTCTATATGTTACAAGCTGCATAATACAATTATGTAGGCATTGTATCATATAATTAAATTTTAAATCAGTTGATATTAGAAATAAGATGAAATGCCATTATATTTTCTTTTATTGTTACCTATGTAATTGTCCCTACTAGAGCTTTTTTTTCTTTCATGTGGATTTGAATTATTACCTGGTAGCAATTGATGTCAGCCTTTGAACTTCTTTATAGTATTTCTTGTAAACTAGGTTTGCTAGCAAATTGCTGAAATTCTCTCAGATTTTTTCCCCTTTAATCTGGGAATGTCTTTATTTTGCCTTCATTTTTGTAAGATAGTTTTGCTTGATGTAAGATTCTTGGTTGAGGAATTTTTTTAGTTTCAGCACTTTGAATATGTCTTTCTTTTCTTTTCTTTTTTTTTTTTTTTTTAAATTTTATTTATTTATTTGACAGAGAGAGACAGCCAGTGAGAGAGGGAACACAAGCAGGGGGAGTGGGAGAGGAAGAAGCAGGCTCCCAGCAGAGCAGGGAGCCCTTTGCGGGGCTTGATCCCAGGACTCTGGGATCACACCCTGAGCCAAAGGCAGATGCTCAACCACTGAGCCACCTAGCGGCCCCTCCACTGTCTTTCTGACTTCCATTGTTTCTAGTGGGATATCAGCTATAATTGCTGTTCTTTTCTACATTATGAATTGTTTTAATCTTACTGTTTACAAAATTTTCTTTTTATCCCTAGATTTCAACATTTTACTAGGATGTGTCTAGGTATGGATGTGTTTATACTACTCAGAGTTGATAGAGCTTCTTGGATGTGTAGAATGTTTTGTTTTGTTTTATCAAATTTGAGAAATTAAAAATTTTTTGAGTCATTATTTCTACGAGTATTTTCTCTGTCCATCTTTGTTTATCATCTTCTGATATTATGTATATGTCAGTGTTCTCAATGGTGTCCCAGATTTGTCTGAGACTTTATTTTTCTTCGTTCTTTTATCTCTCTGTTATTCAGGTTGTATAATCTCTGTTGATCTATTTTTAAGTTTACTGATTCTTTCTTTTGGTGTCTCAAATTTACTGTTAATCCCCTCTAGTAAATTTTTCACTTTGGTTATCATACTTTTAAACTCCAGAATTTCCACTTGATCTCCTTTATCATTTCTGCCTTTTTTCCTCTGATGAGATGTCATTGTCATATCTTTAATTCTTTAAAAATTGTTTCCTTTAGTTTTTGAAAATATTTGTGATGGCAACTATGCATTCATCGTCTGATAAGACTACCTCCTGGGCCCTTTCAGGACAGTTTCTGTAGCCTGCTTTTTTTCCTGTGCATGGATCATAATATCCTGTTTCTTTCCCTCTTGTAATTTTTCGTTGTAAACTGGCCATTTTAAATAACACAGTATAGCAACACAGGACACTGATGCCCCATACCCATGCCCAGGGTCTTGATCTTGTCATCATTTGCTTGGGCATTTATTTGTTTAGTGACTTAGCTGCCCTAACTCTTTGAAGTCTATTTCCCTCCACAGTAGGCAACAACCTCTGATGTTCTGCTCCAGTTTTCTGTTTAAATTTTTATCTTTTAGTCTGACTACTTAAGGATTGCCCTTACTTCAGCATAAGCCATTTATTGGTCAAAAATTGTGCTTAAGCCACCTTGGACAATTAGATTTTTACTTTTTAATCACTGGATGCATGTATGGCCTCAAGGCTGCTGTAATAGTTCAGGGAGTTTACATTTTTGCCCCTTCATTCAGCCAGCTGAAATCTAGTAGCTCAGATTTTTCCTCTTCAGTTACTCCTGGAAGGGCATGGCCTTGGGCACGCACAGTCTTCCAGACTGTCAGAGATGTGTATGACTTTATTTTTAAGCCTGGGTTCCTAGGCATTGTCTCTGAGTCAGAGTAGCTTATTGTCAGTCAGTGTTTGGTCAGAGGTTATGCTTATGCCCTTAGTACCAGTGAGGTGTCTGCCTTTTGTTGGTTGATCTGTGTGCAGTTTGGGGGAATGTTTTTAAATCTGCCTCATGTTCTGCTCTGACTGGTCCTGAGTGGGTGCAACCTAGTACATGTACACAATCTTTCTGAAGCCCAGAGTTGACTATAATCCTAGGGGTGCTCTTCATGGTTGTTTATTTTCCTGGTTCTTTCTGTTAGATTTCTGATTATTCTGCCATTTTGCTTGTTTCTACTATTATGAAGATCTAATGTCCATTCTGTTGCTCTCCATTGTTTTTGAGAATGCCTGAGGCATGACATTCTCCATATACATTACAGATATTATCAGTTTCCTCAGGCAGAGCTGTGGAGTTTTGTTCCAATGTTTACGACTTCCCACTGAACGAAACCCTGCGCTGATGAACCAGAGTTCGGGGTGCCCCTCTTCCTTTTGAAGTGATAACCCTCTTCTACAAGCAGGTACTGGAGGGAGATTGTAGCCCCTGGTCTTATAAGATTGCCCTCCTGGTGTAGAACAACCGTTCTAAAAGTGAATTGGTTGAGGGACAATGGGGTCCCCCAATATTTTGGCCTGCTGTGTTTGGAGTAGAGAGTCTACTCAAATGAGTGGGGGCTGTGTGGGGGAAGGGAGCCCTAGCCCTCTTGGAGCCACCTGCCTGGAACAGAGCTTCTGCCACGTGGGGTTGAGGGGATGAGAAATGTAGCAGCCTACCCCTCTCAGGATAAAACCATAGCCCTAGACTGGGAGCTGTGGAAAGAGGGAGCTTCCATTCTCCTGCTTGCAGAGACTCAGGATAGAACTTCTGGAACACAGAGCTGAGGGGTGGGAACAGTAATAGAGTGGGTCCTGGTTCAAATGCTACAGTCTCTTGCTGTTCTTACCAAGATGTAATAGGTTGTTTGTTTTGTTTTGAATGAATATTTCTTCATTTGCTGGATGCCCTTAGGATAATTTCCAGAGATTTTAAATGATTACTATTATTTATTTATATTTTAAATGTTTTCCCTAGTTACATGCTTTTTTGTTGGGGAGAGAGCATCATTCTGGAAGTTGGCCCTTGTCTTTTATTTTTTTAATTGAATAAATAATTACCCTGTGTAATTAATAATAATATCCATGGGTAAGTGACTTCTCTGTGCCTCTTTTGAATGGCAATTTTGTTTACTTGTGCAAGGTAATCTATGTTTTTTAGGGGAAAAGAAACCAAACTGATCAAATGCATACCAGTTTAAAAAAAGACATATTAAATTTCTTACAACCATGAATTTGTATAGACATAGATATTTGAATTAATGCTTTCCTCTGTAACCCTTGGCCAATCACATAATCTATTGGGTGCCTCATTCATTCAAGTGGGGATGATAATCCTAAACTGCTCAGAATGTAATTATGAAGACAAACAAATTGGGGGAGGTTAATGTAAGGTTGTGGAAAAATGGTGGAATCTAATCAGATGGACTTAGATTCAAAACCTGGGCTCTGTCACTTACTAATAAGTTACTAATCCTTTTTGGGTCTCATTTTGTTTATATGTAAAATGAGAGTAATACAAGCTATCTCAAACAATTATTGAAATAATTTATACAAGTGCCTACTACATTGCTTTCCACAGAGTAAAATATAGGTTGTAAATTATTACTATTTTTGTTATTATTATGTATTATTAATACAAATATTAATAATAAAAGTTATTTATGTAGTTAATCATACAAATACAACAATTCTATTAATTAGGGTGTTTTAGTTGCAAGTAACAGAAAAATCAGCTCAAAAATTTCTTTCTTGCAAGAAGTCTAGAGGGAGGGGAGTTTCAGGGTTGGTTAAGTTAATGGCTCAAAGGTGTCATCAGGGAGCTAGATTTATTCACTTTTAGTTCTGCCATCCTCAGAGTTTTCCTTATGATCTTAGGTTGATTCTTTTAAAGATGCAAGATGGCAGGTACAGTTCTACGCATCAAATGCAGGTTGCAGTGTTGATAGGCTGAAAACGGAATGTCTCTGTCTTTGGTTCCTTTTTATTTATTTATTTATTTTTATTTTAATTTAAAAAATTAATTTCAGAAGTAGAATTTAGTGAATCATCAGTTGCATATAACACCCAGTGCTCATTACATCAAGTACCCTATTTAATGCCTGTCACCCAATATTCCCTACCCCTAGCCACCTCCCCTCTAGCAGCCCTCAGTTTGTTTCCTAGAGTTCAGCATCTCATGGTTTGCCTCCCTCCCCAATTTTCGTCTTATCTTATTTTTCCTTCCCTTCCCCTGTGTTCATCTGTTTTGTTTCTTAAATTCCACATATAGTGAAATCATATGGTATTTGTCTTTCTCCGACTGACTTATTTCACTTAGCATAATACCCTCTAGTTCCATCCATGTTGTTGCAATGGCAAAATTTCATTCTTTTTAATGGCTGAGTAATAATCCATTGTATGTATATATACCACATCTTCTGTATCCATTCATCTGTTGGTGGACATCTGGGCTCTTTCCATAGTTTGGCTATTGTGGGTATTGCAGCTATAAACATTGGGGAGCATGTGCCTCTTTGAATCACTGTGTTTGTATCCTCTGGATAAATACCTACTAGTGCAGTTGCTGGGTTGTAGGGTAGCTCTCTTTGGTTCCTTTTTTTTTTTTTTTAAGAATTTATTTGTTCATTTAAGACACACAGAGAGAGAGAGAGAGAGAGAGAGAGCTTGAGAAGGGGGAGAAGCAGAGGAAGAGGGAGAAGCAGACTCCCCACTGAGCCAGGAGCCCGACACGGGGTTTGATCCTAGCACCCCCAAGATCATGACATGAGCCAAAAGCAGACACTCAAACATCTGAGCCACCTACTGCCCCTCCTCTTTGGTTCCTTTTTAAGAACAAAGTGAGCGCTCCCAAAAAGCCCCTAAAAGTTTTCCCCTCAGTTCTCATAAGCCAGAATTGTGTCACACTCTCATTCCTAATTTATCATTGACAAAAGGATTGATAGGATCACTATTGGCTTATGGAGATTAATAAAAATTCACCCCTCCCCCTCAGGGCTGGAGAGAGGCACAATGTCTTTGAAAACAGATGGCACTCTAATACTTAAACACAATTGGGCGTCTCTGGGTAAGGGAGAAGGGGAGAAGGGACTTGGATAGACAACCTATAGTATCTACTACATTTGTGCTAGGGATTAGGGTTTTTAGAGATGAATAAGGTAGTTTATCTTCAAGGAAGTTATAGTTTATTAATAATATGACTACGATTGTGCATGGTAACCAGCACATTGCCCTGTCAATGTCTTTAAAGCCACTGGTTTATAGGAAAATGAGACAGTAGTTAAACTTGTTGACTCTCATACAAACTCATCTCATTCCCTTCATTCTGACCAAGACATTCTATTTAGCCAGCATTGCAGATTTAATCAATCAAACTGGCTAAAAACAATAAAGGGAATTTTGAAAAGTACCCCCCGATGATGGGAAGGTATCACCAATACCTAGAAAAGTTATGTTTATCTTATCTGTAAAGTAACTAATTCATGTTGATTTGAAGAATCGTCAATTGATATTCTAGACTGTTTTGAAGATAACACTCAGGGTTCTATCTAGTGGCCCAGATCTTTTGAGTTTCTACCCACAGAGGAACACATTCTGTCAGGTAGGTATTTGAAAGTTTTGAAGAAAAGAATAATGGAGATTTAGTTCTATTTTGAATGAACACCTAAGAAAGTCTATTCTTGGCTAGAATTGGGGTAGAAAACATAATTGAAAGTGGTTTTAGTTTCAGGATTTCATATTTGGTAGTGGGGTGGAGAGAGAAGTACCAGTGTCTTTATTTATTAAGTATATATTATTTGTCCATATTTCCAAACTACACACCTAAGCATTTAATATATGTTGTATGTTTTGGCAGGAAATGATGAACCCACAAGCAGAAACGCCCAAGGACCTTAATAGAAACTTATTGTTATAACACAAAACGGCAAATGATAAGGCACTTTCTGCTATAGGACTTCTGCAGAAGGAAAACAAACAAGCAACAAAGCAAACAAAACAAACAAGGGAAACAGCAAAGAAAGATAATGACAGATACAAACAATAATGATACATAGTACACACACATAAACACACAATCATCAAACATTTATTGGGTCCTTACTACACATGAGACACTATCCTAAAAAGATATAAAGAGAAAGAAGACAAACAAATTCCTATGCTCAAAAAACGACAAGATTGCAAGAGAGAGAATACACATACTCAAAGTACTACGAACAAAACAAAACAGTTTTAATTTTTAATAATAATAGCAAATGCATGCATAATGGTTATTATTTGCCAGGAACTGCTCTAAACACTTTACCTATATTAACTAATTTAAACTTATAAACCCCACTAAACTTATATAACCCCACTAAGTAAACCACTAACGTAGTTTAAAGCGATTATCCCCATATCACAGAGGAGGAAACTGAAGCACAGAAATAATTTGTCCAAGTTTGTGTAGTTAGAAACTGGAGGATCTGGGAGGATAGCCCAGGTAACCTGGTTCCAGAGTCTATGCTGTGCACAGCGATTCGTAATTATGTATAAGGTAACTTCACAGACAAGATAGAGAATTTGGCCTTATTAGGAAAATATAAAGAAAATACAATAAGACTTCAGAGAAATGAGATCTTGTTTCTAGGTAGAGTGATAAAATATGCCTTTCTTGAAGAGAAACCATTTGGAAGATATGGAGGATTTAGGTAGAAACAGTCTCTGGGGGAGAGCAATATTGTTGGTACAGCATGAGGTTTTAGGAGAATGAAGATTTTTCCAGCTTAGTTGGAATATAATTGGGCTAGAAGACTAACAGACGGTAAGCAGTGGGAAGAATCCTAAATTGTTAGAGCTGGCAGATGTCTAAACCATCATTTAGTTTGGCTCCTTGATTTACTGAGAAAGAAAATGAAACTTGGGAGAGACAAAGTGACTGGAGCATGATCCCAGTGGGGCAGGGACTGGCAGATCAGGATTGGAGCTCTGTTCATCTGACTGCTGGGCCAGGAGTGTTCATATTCCATCAAATTGTATCATCAGATCATGGAGAGACTATATCTAAGTAACAGCAAACTACTAAGAATTTTGAGCAGGAAAGGAAAACCTGAATTTGAATCCCAACTCCTTAACCTGTTAGTTGTATGACTCGGGAGTATTTCCTTTAACCTCTTTAAATTCCGTATGTCCATCTGTAAAATGGGGATAATAAAATGCTTATGTCATAGGAATGCTGTGAGAAGTGGATGAGGTACCTTGCACATAGTAGATGCTAAGTAAATAGGGAAATCAAATTTTCTTCTCCCTCTATCCCTCTTTATTTATTTTCTTCTTCGGTAAACTTTCTTTCATTCTTCTTCCCCCTCTTTCTTTTTTTTCTTCCTTTATCAAACAGAAAGGTGGGGAGAGGCAGACATTGACCCGCCCTGCACCCACACACAGTGTGCTCCTACCCAGGATCTGTATCTCTTGGCCTAAAGGATGTGAAGGGTATTCTGCCCAAGTTCATGACAGATCACAAGTGCAGAATGGCCGTAACACCCAGGGAAGCCCTCAAGCAATGGCTGAGAGGATTTGGTGCATAAATTCCTCAGCTTCTTCCTTGACACACTGGTAAGATTCCTCTGAGGCACATGTTTCATGATGTTTCCCAGGGTTTCCCCACAGAATTGATCTCCAGTCCCCTCCAGAAAAAGCAGATGTCTTCATTGGCTGCCTTCCCTTCCCTGTCTCACTTCTCCACTCCCCTTTCAACCTTTCAGATAAACGACTGGCACATGAATATTTGTCTGCTTTGTGGGGATTCCACGCTATGATGGTGTGGGATCATAAAAGTTGGAATCAGGTCCTAGATCAGGGAGGAAGGGCAATAGAAGTATAGATTGAGGGACTAGTGCAGGGGAAGCAAAAGGTTGTTTTACAGGGTTAGGACTAACAGTCTACTGACTGCCATGCTAGCTCTTTTATCTTTGTCATCCTGGCCTCTCATGTTTCTTGACATTCCAGGCCTGAGCAGCATAACCCCAGAAGTGTCATTATAGTATCTACTGGGAAAATTCTGAATGGCCTGGCTTCTGGGCTGACCTTTCCTTTCCTAAGCTGATAACTTCTCTGGCTTCTTAATAGTAGAACGAGAAGGAGGAAGCCACCAGTGCTAACAAGCACCATGATTCTGGGAACAAGGGTATTCCCAAAACACAGACACCAATAACTGTCATTTTCAGAATTACTGTGGGTGGTGCTGGCAATGAAGGCAGCCCAGAGTAGTTGCCTACTTATCTAGAGGACAGTGAGTTTTCTGGAACTATGGAGATGGGCCTGGGCTAGGAACAGACTTTTCTCTGAGTGCATGAGTTTCACCAACAAAAGCAGAGAACTCTTACAGTTTAGCCTTACCCTTGCACCCAGGAGAATGCTGCTTCCAACAGGGCAGGGCTCATCTGAGCCTAGCATCTCCAGTTTCATGCATCTATCTCCTAATTAGACCTTCTTTATGCTACAAGGTAGAATTTCAGAGGGGTTGCTGTATAACAGGTGGACAGGAGAAAAGGATATCTTTATCAGACTCCCATGAAAATATATTTTAAAAGTCTAGAGCAGTAGGAGAATGCAGCCAACTGATGTTTGGAAAGACCCAACATTCTAGGAAAACAGACATTCAAGTTTCAGGGATGGTTAACACTAGATTTTCTGATGAGATTATCCCTAGTACTGTCTTTGTGACCAAATGACAATGAAGCCCTTTTTATGCAGTAAACACTAGACAGTAAGAATAATGTTAGAAAAAGTTTTCTAACACTTTGAAGTTTGGAATGTAACTTGAGTGTTTGAAATTTAAATGAGAGTATAAATATGGGGAAGTTGAAGGTAGATGGTTTTCTAAAAATCAACTCATTGGAAACAATTGTTAAAATTAGGATATTGGTCAAAAATGGATATTTCCAATCTCTGCAGCTTTTCACCCAGTGTTGCTTCCCATTTCATTATAAAAATCATTTGTTCACAAAAAGGGGTTAACACTATGCATGTATTAAAGATTTAGGGTTAGTGGTACAACAAAGTCTGTGAAAACTAAATTAATTTTAAAAATCTAGAAAGTATTTCCAATTTCTTTATTTCTTAGTCTATTTTTATTTTTTTTAATTTTAATTTTTTTTAAAAGATTTTATTTATTTATTTATTTATTTATTTATTTATTTATTTATTTGACATAGATAGAGACATAGATAGAGACATAGATAGAGACAGCCAGTGAGAGAGGGAACACAAGCAGGGGGAGTGGGAGACATAGATAGAGACATAGATATTTATTTATTTATTTATTTATTTATTTATTTATTTATTTGACATAGATAGAGACATAGATAGAGACATAGATAGAGACAGCCAGTGAGAGAGGGAACACAAGCAGGGGGAGTGGGAGACATAGATAGAGACATAGATATTTATTTATTTATTTATTTATTTATTTATTTATTTATTTGACATAGATAGAGACATAGATAGAGACATAGATAGAGACAGCCAGTGAGAGAGGGAACACAAGCAGGGGGAGTGGGAGAGGAAGAAGCAGGCTCATAGTAACGCCGGGATCACACCCTGAGCCGAAGGCAGACACTTAACCGCTGTGCCACCCAGGCGCCCCTCTTAGTCTATTTTTAAAACAACATTCTAAACCATGATGCTCTTTTCAAAAATATTTGACAAAAAGAAGAAAAAAATCCTAGACATTCATTTGTTCTTTTTAAAAGTTTTACCTTTCTTTGTAAAGAATTTGTAACAATTCCTTATGTTAAAAAATGTAGGAAAACATAGTTAAATATCATAGAAAGTGAACAAAATAACTTTTAAAGTGTGTTTTTAAAAGCTTAAAATTACTCTAGATTGTTTAAAAATTAATGGTACATGAGCAAGTGGGTAGGCACTTTAAAGACTTACCAATTCATTTTGGGTAACTTACTTAGATAAATATTATTTTATAATTCCTAAAAATATTAACCAATGACTTTAAAATGTTTTGTAAGATTTGAGAAATAAATAAAAATACTAAAATAGAAATAAACATTTGTAAACAAGTACAACAAAAACGATGCCAGAACCAAATACTTCCCGAAGAAAAAACTTAAAATGAATTGTAGCATAAAATAATTATAAAATAGTCTCATGATACATAGAAATTATAGATATATAATTATACATCTATTAATATACACAATATAATATTTTTACAACACAAAAATTAATAATAATATATTAATTATATATAGCTTAAAAGCAGTGATGGGAAAGATTTTTATTTTCAGCTAATTTATGATTTTAACCAAATTGTTTTAGAACAATTCATGCAGATGGAGACATTTTAGTCATAAAATCTATACAGTGCAGTCACTCATTTTACCAGAAGTTGATACAAGATCAAGTGACTTTCAGGTGCGTGATTCCCAAAATGACAGTGAAATCTAGAAATAAAGACCTTGAGGGTGATGACTGACTGGTGGATGGAAGTCCTCACTCTTTTCTGGTGTGCTGTGCCTTTGGATGTCCCTGTGTTTTAGGGTAGCATATGCAGTATCATAGTATGCGATTACTTGGCTGTTGGGCAGAGAGGGCCTGAGATATGGGTGTTAAAGTAGAAAGATATTCCTCAAAGGGAAGCTCTTCAACGTGACAGACAATGCCAAGGCGACCCTCTTACATGCTTTAGTACAAAGCTTTTGATACTATAGTCTGTGCATTGCTCCCTGGAGGAGAGTAGTTAGGTAAGTCGTAATAAAGTACTCTAGTGAACAAATTAGGGTCTGTACAAGCTGCAGAACAGAACTGGGTGTATCATAAACACTATCATATGATTTGTATCCCAGATTCCCTTTGTGGAGACAGAAGTGCAAAGATACTCACTTTAAAGAGAGAGACAGAGACAGAGATCTGAGGCGTTTTTATAGATCATCATGATATTAGTTTCCCCAGGCTTGATAACACCAAAACTAGGAAAGGACACCTGGTCAAATTCTTTGCAAATTCTGAGTCATAAAAAACTTGTGACTAGTACTGTACATTTCATATTACTAAATTAGAGCCCATGGGAGGTTTTATATGACTGGTTCTTGGCCAAAAGATCAGAGAATGTCCTTTCATCTGTCAGTGTTAACTGAAAAGGCAGTAGATTTTTTTCATAAGCAAAGGTAACGGGCTGAGCATGTGTATTTCCTGAAGGGTGCCTTTGACATTTGAAAGTGAAACTCAGCATTAGAAGTCTAGATATATCCACTGAAAAACAATCTGTGAGCTGTGAAACTGCAAAACAATTTTGTGGATCATTCAGTGAAGTTATTTCTTGGTCTGGTCTCCTTTAATAATACTATGATATTGACAAAATTGCATTATTTGGGTGTTTTCTTTTTATTTTTTTTCATTCGAATGCTAATGATTAAGGTTTCCATAAAATAAAACTTCCAGTAATATAAATGTAATCATCATAAACTTGTAAATTTACTAATTTTTTTCTACTTAAAATGTTATGAGGGTTATGAATGCTTGGTGTAGTAGTCAAGCAAATACAAGTGAATAAAATACGTTGCCTTTGCTGATCCTCCCTGGAAGTGGACTATATTATCAGTTCACTATGTGTCCTTCCACACCTTTCTTGAGTGTATTAACTTGCAAAAGTGGCAAAACATTCTTCTCATCCCTGTGTGCTCTCATTTTTGCAATGTGACTTTGTAGCTCCTTCCATGAAGAAGTAGGGTGTGTTTCTCCATGTTTTGGAGGTGGGGTTTCAAGGGTGAGTTCCTTTGGTCATTGGAACATGATAAACATGACATTGGGATAACAAACATGATGAAAAGCCCTTGCCTTTGGGGTTTGTCCTAAATGTGCATTTTATCACATCTATCATTATTCCTAGAACCCATTGAAATTAGGAAACAAAAGTAGTACATAAATAAAGGATTTCTGAAGTCTTTGGTTTAATGAGATAGATTTTTTTAATCACATGTTGTATGACTTTAGGATTTTTATGGAATATAATCTCTTAATCTTCCATCTATGCTTTTATAAATATATGCTTTATTTTTAAGAGGGCAAGCAAATGAGAATACATGACACCTTTTTTTGAAAAACCTTTGAATAAAGTTGAAAAGACAAAGGCATTATAGCTGCATTCTCTTACCTTTCCATACTCTACTCTCCACTCCAACCATTGTCTCCCTGAAAATTCCTGATGTTTCCATGTTTGTTTGGTCTTCTTATCCTGTAGGGATCATGAGGGAGAATGATTTGATAAATTAGTTTACACCAACATGAAAGGAATTTATCAGGTTATCCTTTCAATATGGATATTTGCCTTTTTGAAGAAACAGAGAGAGAGACTAATTAGAGCTTATTCAAAAAGCATGACTTGATAATGGAATTTTAGGCCAGAAATATCCGAGAAGGTCCACACACAGCCTCTTTCACCCCATCCAGCCTGTTTCTAATATCTTCTCAGATTAAACACTATTGTTCCTTACTCCAGGATTCAATTGTATGTAATTGGAAATAGGATATTTTTCCATTTTATCAAGAAAGATGATAAAAGATTAGAAAGAACTGTAGTAGTGTGTTTATGATTATAATTATGATACTCATCAGTAATGTAGTCAGAAGAATTTTTCTTATAAGTGGGAGGGGAGGGAAAAAGCCTACATGTGACTCATCTAAAACTATATACAAACATCTTAGTATATCAAAGCATTAGAATCAATCATGTCCTTTTTCAAGATGTATGAAAAATTGTCATAGCATCAACTCATCAGCAACAACACTCACAAGCCAGTTATTTCATTGCAAAGCACCCATAGCATGGCCAACTACTATATGTATATGAACAGTTATGGACCTGTAGTGTTATAGATAGACATGATAGAGATAAGTAGGTATGTAGGAAAAGAGATAGACACAGGGATAGAGATATAAATTTGCTTTATAAGAAATATTTGTATGTAATTCAGTTCAGTATAGAGTTGTTTTCTGCTTTTATCTGTTGTCTTCCTGTTATGCCTGGCTCATAGTGTTCCTCCATATGTCCACCTTGCTGTCATTCTTGGTGAATTCAGCATGTACATGGGAAGACCATATAACACTCTGGACTCCCAAGTTCTTGATCTCCTCCACTCCAACGACCTTTATCTATATTCCACATAAGCCATATACTCTGATGATTACACAGTGGACCTTGACGTCACTCACCTCCCTTCTCTCTCTTAAAACCTTCAATTCAGATACTCGCATTTCAGGTCATAGACTCTTGTCCTTTAATTCTATACCTTGATTACTTTTACTATACCCTTTTCTCATACCTCATTAGGACCACCAGTCTC
This sequence comes from Ailuropoda melanoleuca, assembly GCF_002007445.2. Taxonomy (NCBI): domain Eukaryota; kingdom Metazoa; phylum Chordata; class Mammalia; order Carnivora; family Ursidae; genus Ailuropoda; species Ailuropoda melanoleuca. The sequence continues at coordinate 76,826,228 of NC_048225.1, forward strand.
TTGATCCCTCCTAATCCCCATGTAGTCAGCCACTTCCCGTCCTTTTCCTTTTCTATAGAGCTTAAACTATATAATTCATCACTTTTATTAATATTCTTTAATAGTAATTTGATCAATACTTTTGCTTGTTGACCTTCCACTCCACTAGCATGTTAAGACCCAAACTACTTATAATATATGTCAATCCAACTGTTTTCCTTCTCTCTTTATGTCCAGGCTACTGAGCTATATTTGTGTCATGATAAAAACATTGTCTTTGGTCTTAACTGGCCCTCATTGCTGCCAAACAGTCAAATATTTCATCAGTTCTGGCTCCCTTTTCTAGTAATGACTTAGAGTTTATTCACTGTCCTCAAACCTCTTACCTGTCCTTCCTCTTACATTGTCCCACAGTCTTAACACATTACCTTTCTCACCTTCTACAATGCCAAAAAAAGTAGAAGTCTATTGTAGGAACCCCCGATCTTCATGCAACCCCATCTGCAAGCTTTCCTGCATCTACACGTATTTTGCCTTCTCCCTTTTGTTTCCAGGGAGATACCTGCTCCTCTGTGTAGGCAGCATCTCTACCTTTGTTCCCCATCCTATTATATTCCTGACTCTTCAGGGAACTTATACCATCAACTTTCTTTTCTCTTTATCTTCAGCTTTTCCTTCTCTCCATGTTGTTTGCTGTCAGTATTCTTTTTCTTTATGATTAGTCATTTTAGTCACCTCATTAATAATTCTTCTTTACCCCAAAGTCATGAATATATATGAAATTGTTTTTTTTTTTCTATATGATGTGAGATAGGGTCAAGTTTCACATTTTTGATATAGATATTTAATTGCCCCAACAGTGTTTATTGAGAACAATATATTTTCCCACACTTCGTGTAAATCAAGTGTCCATCTATACATCTCTTCCCCCATAATTCTTTACTGCCTTGTTAACTTTCTGATACCATCAAGGAGATTTACTTTTTGAGGGAGGAGGGTAAGTCCAGTTTTCTGCTTGTCCTCAGTGTTCTAGGATTTTATATAGCTCTTTTCAGATTTGCTACTTTGAAAAAGATAATTCCCAGTCCCTGCTGAAATCTCCATAGTATCTTTTATCTCCCTGAAAATAACAAGTAGAATTATTCTAAAGTTGAGCCTGATAACCATAGTATTTGGAACTCTTGTAGGTCTGTTTCTCTATCTGTTGTTTCTGCTGGTTCTCATCTATGTTATCTTGCCTCTCCATGTATATGATTCTTATCTATTAGATTTTGTATTTGAAAAATTTCAGTATTTGAAGCCTAGGATAATGTCATCATTCTCCAGACAAATTTACTTCTTTCAGACCCTGTAGAACTTGTAACCTGGATCCACTGAAATTTAATAGCAGGCATTGATCTGATTTGAATCTGGGCTGCATGCTCTGTAAGGACAGGTCTACTTCTACCTTACCCATTCTGCCAGAGTACTCCTTCAAATCAGGGAGTTTACAGGCACTAGTCCCTTGGTGAGCCCTGGAATATTAGTTAGATTTAAAAATCTCTGTACTTTCCAGAGAAATAATATTCCTCCACAACAGAACCTTCAAATGAAAGAGAGATGACAAGAAAAAGAAATAGAAAAGAAAGAGTAAATGTAGAAATATCAAATATAAAATAGATAAATACAATAGTGCTCTGTTGAAACTAGATAGTAGAGCCTGGAGCATGGAATTATATTTCCTTAGTTTTGTCTTGGCTTTTATGATGGTTTGTTCCTAAATTACCTCCCATGATTTTACCTCTTCTAGAACATCTTTCAAAAACCATGGAATTTTATTTTATTTTTTAAAGATTTTATTTATTTATTTATTTATTTGAGAGAGGGGGCATGAGCTGGGAGGAGGGGCAGTGGGAGGGAGGGAAAGCAGGCTCCCCACTGAGCAGAGAGCTGATGAGGGGCTCAATCCCAGGACCCTGAGATCATGACCAGAGCTGAACTCAGACACTTAACTGACTGAGCCACCCAGGTGCCCCCCAAACCATGGAATTTTAGAAATAAACACTTATGTCTATTTTTATGAAGCTAGGTTGGCTCAAGAAAAGGCCTAAGCAATGCACACAAGCCCCTTATATCTAATTAGGTTTATTTACATCTAGAGTCATAGGCTTCATCCTTAAACTCAGGCTTTTGTGAATAAACTGAGTCAAGGGCAATAGAACAAGAGGTGGAGTTGGCTCAGTACAAACCAGTAGTAGGCAAATGACCCCAAACCTCCCGTTCGTTATAGATGGAGAGAATATTTCAATTACGTGTTCATTCATTTATGAAATACTTTTGGGGTACTTATAATGCTCTAGACTTTGAAGATGCCATAATTTTAAGAAGCAGGCATTGTATTTTTTAATCTTCTAATCCTCTGCTTAAATTATGTGGGAAGGCTGTTTTTGAATTATGTTTTAATATTAGGTGCAGGCACCAAGCTCTCAGTAAGTCTATTTTTATCCCTTCAATAACACCTATACTTAAATTTCTCCCTTTCCCACATTTTATCTGGATTCTTTATTCCTTCTTTTCTCAGTGACAGCACTTCCTTTGAAACATTCTTCAGTAAAAGCACTGATTTCTCTCATAGCCCCTTCTCCTGAGCCTGGGAGTCTGAGTCTGCTTTGTGGCTTACCTACAAATTCTTCCTGATTGTGCTCTTAGCTCAAGAGCCTCTATTCCACAGAAAGTCATGCCATCTAACTCTACTCTACTCTTTCTCACCAGATTCATACAGCAGCAGTTTCATACCCTGTGTGATTTAAGTAACATTAAAAATTGCAATTGAATTTTCCCCCTTTTGTCACTCTCTTTGTAGTCATTTGTCCAACTGAAGGTTACTCCCTAGAACTGACGCAGAATTTAATAACTGGCCCATCGTTGGTCTTCAACATCCCATTCTATTCTTTATCCTGATGGTTTATCTGACATCCTCATAGTCACTTTATCTTTCTTCTTCAGTTATCCCTTCCTCTCTATTCAGCAACACACTTATATGGATATGCCTTGGACTGGGTCAGCACCTGGAAGAGTGTGACCTTTGAAGTCTTGAACTCTGAAATTTCCCTTTTGACCACAACCTCTTAGCCTTCTATATTTCTTTCCCTCATGCTCAGTAAAGCTCATCATTGAAATAAATTTGAATTCTAGCTCCCTTGATCTGTTATTACATTAATGTCCCCATGTTCTTTACTGCCTTCACTTTCCTCCCAAGTGCATCATTTCCATATCCCATAGCTTTTCTCATCTCCCCATTATGCTGCTAAGTGAAAACATCCAGTTTGTGACTTAATGTTGTGATTATTCTGGTTCGGATTTAGGTTTTCTGTAACCTCCTGGAGAAAAAGTACATGATTCATTTCATTACAGATGTATCATCTCTAATCTCAGTCCACCTTGCTTAATGGTTCCTTTTTCTTCCCCAGCAGCTTCTGTTCCTGCTCCCCACAGAAAATACACCAAACTTCTTCACTCTGCTCAGAGTTCCTGCTTCATTGAGAAAAGAAACACCATCAAGTAAAAATGTTCTTAAATCATACTTATTTTTTCACCCACTTTTTCCTCTTATTGAAGTGGAGGAAAAACTTCTGAATTGCTAGGTTAATTCTCCCACCTATATTTTTGGTCCCATTTCTTCTCCCATCCTCAGGGATTTTATCTCATCAGTCAGCTTCTTTGCATCTCCACTTCTCCCTCTCTCTCCCTCTCCTTGCATAAGTTTCAAACACTCAACCCACAGACATGTTCGTTATCTCCCCTTTCAAAAAATCCTATACCACCCAACTTTCTCCTTCAATTTACCACCATTTATTTTCTTTCCTACCCAATTTGCTATATAGGACTTATTTGCCATCTCTACTTTTTTACATTCCATGTATTATTACTCACTAAAATTTGACTTCTGCTCCTTCTGATCTGACCTTCTCAAAGGTCACTAATGAAAAAAATCCTATTTCCCAAATCCAGTGGCTTCTCTGTTGTCCTCATTCTTTGAATCTTGTTGTGGTATTTAACATTACTGACCACTTCTTCTTTCTTGAAAGTCTGTCCTCCTTGAATTTCGAGATAGATTCTGTTTCTTCTTATTCTCTTCCTGTCTACTACTCTTTTGATCTCTTCTTCTGTCTCTTAGTTGTTGTTTATCAGAATTCCAGGTTCTGTTCTCTTCTTGCCCTTCACTCTTGCTCAGAGTGTTTCCAGCAGTTCTCTCTTAGGGCTAACCAGTATGCCCTGAACCATGTCTAACCTTACCCTGGACTTCTCTTGAACTAGAGATTCACATTTCTAACTGCTTCTTAGAAATCTCTTCCATTGTCTTCCTCCTGCAGATATACTTCAGGTCTAATTTAGAATGTATTATCTCTTTTTCTCTACATCACACCAGCCCCAATGGAACCTAAAATGTCCTGTTCTTCTTCTTGCATTATCTTTCCCTGTTATTAATCCTCTTATTTCCTCCATTATCTGAGTTGGAAATTTGAATCATCTGACTCCTCTCCTTCCTTCACCCCATGAAATCAATTGGTCAGTTCTCTCAATTTTACCTCTTAAGCATCTTTCTACTTGATGTGGCTGTCTACTTGCCCTTCTGACCATTGTCATCAGGGCATCCTGGCTCTTTCACAGATTTGTAGGTTACCTCTGAGTCCTGCCTCTCTTCACCCTAGATCTCTCTACTCCTATCCCCAACTTATACCTTTCCACCATAACATGACCTAAATAATGCTCAGTTACTATGTGTTGGAAGGAATTTTTAAATAAACAAGATGAGTTATTCCCTTCCATTTATAAATGAGTTACTAACGTGCAGGTAACACTTGTTTTTATTAGAATTATTACTTTTCAGAATATTGTTTTAGACCTCTGGAATTAGTGGAGGATCCATTGACACTTTAATGTCTACAGGTTGTAAAATAAGGATGCTTTAATCTGAGTAAATAAAAGTCTGAAATCACCTTTGATTCTTATTGTGACTTTATCAGTCTTCTCTTCCATCAGAATTTTCCCATTTAAAAAAGGAAAGAAATGCAATAAAACCATGCACACCACAAACTTGGTAATCAAGAGCTAACTCTTTTGAATTTTTTCTGTTGAAAAGCTTTTAGAATCTTTGCTCTTCTATTCCTGGTTTGGAGACATTTAGAATTGTATCCTTGATCATGAAAACCTTAGAAAATAAAGTGCATAATGAATATAAGAGATGAAACTTAGTCAGTTTTGCTACTTAATTGAAGTTCTGATTGAAACACATTGTTGAGAAGCAGGTGTAAAAAAATGAAGCAAAGGACTTGGGATTTTAAGTAAATGCTAATTGTATATGTATTCATTCACTCTTAGTGTCAATGACATAAGAGTTGACAGTTGTGATTCTGAACTTTTCACTTTGGTATATGGTCTGCATAGATAAAGCAAAGCACTAAAGTTATAGTGGTGTTGAATTTTCCTGAAAGCCTATTTCCAGTGTAAAAAAACCCAAAAAACAAAAACCCCAAAATCCCTAAACAAAACTCTGAATGTTTAACAATGCATGAATTAATTATGGAATCAGAGTAAAATTCATTGCTTTGGCTTCGAATTTTTTGTTGAATCATGTAATAGTCAGGATTCTGCACTATTGCTTTACCTTAGATTGCAATAAAATTGGAGCAAAGAACATAGTGAAAAGAGGGTTTTATTTTCAATGAGAGTTAACTTCTAGGCCTGGAACTGACTATGTCAACTTGGTTTTATTCGTGTGTGTGTGTGTGTGTGTGTGTGTGTTATAAGGTGTGGATATCTCCATAGCTAAAGTGATTTAAAATGATTTTTTTTAAAGATGTTATTTGTTTATTTGAGAGAGAGAGAGACAGCCAGCGAGAGAGGGAACACAAGCAGGGGGAGTGGGAGAGGAAGAAGCTGGCTCCCCGCAGAGGAGCCTGATGTGGGGCTCGGTCCCACAACGCCAGATCACGCCCTGTACTGAAGGCAGACACTTAACGACTAAGCCACCCAGGCACCCCTAAAATGACTTTTTTTTTTTTAAGATTTTATTTATTTATTCGACAGAGATAGAGACAGCCAGCTAGAGAGGGAACACAAGCAGGGGGAGTGGGAGAGGAAGAAGCAGGCTCATAGCCGAAGAGCCTGATGTGGGGCTCGATCCCATAATGCTGAGATCACGCCCTGAGCCGAAGGCAGACGCTTAACTGCTGTGCCACCCAGGCGCCCCAATGACTTTTAAAATACAGATAAGTATTTTCACAATGCTTTGAAATTTTGAACTGGTTTTGTATGATTGTAATGTAGATAACTGATGTCTTCTCTAAAATGTATGTTTGACATTCTTCAGCCTATGAAAAAAATAATTTCTGGACAAACTATAATCTGCTACCAGCATGCTGAGCTCAAAATCAGGTCATTTAATTTCTCTTCTATTGAGATTAAATGTCGTGATAAAAACGCGGTGCAGCATTGACTTGAAAATACTATCCCTGTGGTAAAATTAAACTTCTCTTGCTTCAAATGGGTTTCGAATGTACATTAGCCCGTTTTAAGATTCAGTGACTAAAACTGTTATTAATTTATGTCTACCAGTGACATTGTTAGTCATTGAGTGTTTGGATGTGTCAGCGAAGAGCAGCTGTAGAATTTTTGTAAAATCAAATGTGGCAATAGCAGTATGTAACACAAAGCTTTTTCACAATTTAATGTTTTGTATGATTCTCCTAATTATTCAGCAACTGAACCAGTGCAAATACCATGTCATTTTCTAACTCCGTAAGCTTGGTTTTTTATTAGATAATGGAGCAGTTGTGTTTGTTTTTTTTTTTTTTTAATGGATTATATTTCATTACAAATGAGATAGCAGCTACCATAGAAAGTAACGAGATATCTAAAAATTTCCTGGGACTTATTGAAGACAAAAATATCTAAAGATACTTCATACTCAAATCTTCTGAGGATCATATAATATCTGACTTTTGAAGTTAACACAACTTCACTAGCTCAGAACCTAAATGAAGCTAGCTCAAATTAAAAATTGCTGGTTGGTGCAGCAATATTTGGAATAGAATTAAAAACTTGATTTATAGTTTTGTAAATAATATTTGTACAAGCATATGTAATATCACATACGTTTATAGTATATTCCCGCTGAGAGAGGGTGGCAACTACCTTTTGACCCAACTGTGACATTAGACTGTTAGTAAGTAGCTTGAGTCAGAGAATACATAATGAAGTAATATTTTCCTGGGCTGATATGATTACTTTAGTCAGTCTTTAAGACTCTTAATTAAACTTCTAAAGATTTCTTCATTTATTCCTAAGAAGTAAGAGTTAAGTATAGGTCAAAGTATATAGCTGTCTAATTAGAAAGGAATGCATTTTCTCATGGCCATTGTGTAATGAACATATCGTTTCCCTTCATAAAGTACTTTAAGTTCACTTTTGTGGGTTTCATAAAAATCCTTGAGGATCATCACCTCCCTTTCCCAATCCTTTTAGTTTGTATACCTTAATCTTCACTTAGGGAAAATTTATTTATTAAAACTGAAATGGGGAGTAAGAAATTTAGTCACAACAAGTGAGTCTTTTGGTAGAGAAAAATCTGCAGGGAAATTCACCATTAATTTTTAGGCTAGTCAAGTCATAACGCCTAACCCATGGGAATTCCGTTACTGCTCTTTAGAAGTTTTCACCCAGTCCAGTAGCATGTCTCCATTCAGCATTGGTAGTCTGGGTTTTCTTCTTCTTAAATGCCACTCCACTTTAAGTCTTTCCAAATGAACTACTGGCTATATATCCTTATCTTAAATAATAATTATTCCTTTTCTTTCTCAAATGTTGAGCACATAACAAGTGAGACAGTGAAGTATTATTCAATCTCCATGAACTGGAATTAGGCTTTTTTCCCCCATATCTTCCCTGCGCTCCACACTAAACATGGTGCTCTTCCAGTCCTTAAGGTTTCAGAGCTGAGAAACCAACATAGTATTTCAGAGCATCCCTGAGATCAAGAGGAGGTGGACTTCTGGTCCCTTCTGTGGAATTTCTAATCACAGTGTTTCTAAATAATGCAAAAATAATTTGAGTTGTGATTAAAAGATAAGTGCTCATGGTTATTTATTCAAATGGCTGAACTGCACAAACTTAATGTCTGAATTACTTCAGATGATAGATTGTTGATTGTTGTATTTTAGGGAAGTTTTGAGTCAAATAATTTGGAATTCTTTTTTTTTTAAAGACTTTATTTATTTATTTATTTGACAGCGAGAGAGGCAGCGAGAGAGGGAACACAAGCAGGGGGAGTGGGAGAGGGAGAAGCAGGCTTCCTGCTGAGCAGGGAGCCCGATGCAGGGCTCCATCCCAGAACGCTGGGATCATGACCTGAGCCGAAGGCAGATGCTTAATGACTGAGCCACCCAGGCGCCCCAAGAATTTGGAATTCTTAAAGATAAGGGGCACCTGGGTGGCTCAATCGGTTGAGTGTCCCACTCTTGATTTTGGCTCAGCTCGTGATCTTAGGATGGTGGGATTGAACGCTGTGTCAGGCTCCACCCTCAGCAGGGAGTCTGTTTGAAGGTTCTCTCTCCCTCCCCATCAGCCCCTCCCCCCACTCTCATCCATCTTAGTCCTTGTTTTACTCATCCTTATGTTGAAAAACTTTATTTAAGAGGGCAAAGGACAGAAACAGTTCCCCACTCATTTCATATTTTCCTAGGTGACTAAGTTCTCATTCAGTATCAGAGTGAATGTTTATTCCAAAGCTGCCTGCTTTATAACGCGTCTCCAGGATATTCCACTTGCATCTGTGGAAAGGGTAATGAGCTGATCAGCTGGTGGGAGTGCGGCAGTAGCTTTCAATGGAAAACACCAAGAGGCATGCCTGTTCCTCTGAGACTGAGTCCTGCATCTGCTGTCACCCCGGTCATCATCAGCCTGGCCTCTGGGCTATGCTTGGAGAAGCCTGCTGTCACTGACAATGCTCATAAAGTATAACACCTACTGCTGTTTTTAGTACATTGGTATGAAGTCTAGCTAAATCATTTACCCAATGGAGGCCACATATTGCCAGTTCTTGTCTGGACGTTCACCTACTCAGCTGCATTATCTAAAGACCAGGATGAAGATGACTTCAGCCAAAGACTAGGATCACCGTACTGTTAGGCTAGCAAGGAACAGATGTTCTTCTGAGACTCAATCAAAACAATAGTGAACCAATTAATGACTAATGCTTTCCACTAGTTTCCTGAGGCACACCTTTGTTTCTCCTCTCTTGCCCTTATATCTTATAAACTCAATCATTTTATTCATTTTCTTGGCACTGTTTCTGCTGTTTTTCTTGCTTCCCTGACTTCCTCCTTCCCTCGGTTTCTATTATAAATTAAAGCAAATCCAGTTTTTCTTCCAAGTTTTATCATGTCTTAGTTTGTGGTGACATGTTTGTTTCTTGCTGTTGTTGAATTTTTAAACATCTTAATTTTATTGTAAACTTTTTAGATTTTTTTTCTTTAGGTTTTTGGATTGGATTTTGTTTAGAAAGGAAGGACTATGAGAAACAAACTGAAGACTTCAGAGGGAAGGGGGTGGGGGAATGGGATAGACTGGTGATGGGTAGTAAGGAGGGCACATATTGCATGGTGCACTGGGTGTTATACGCAACTAATGAAGCATCAAACTTTACATCGGAATCCGGGGATGTACTGTATGGTGATTAACATAATATAATAAAAAAAAATCAAAAAAAAAAAAAAAAGAAATCACCTATTCCAAAATCTTACATAACAAAAAATAGACCCACTGAAGGAAATCATACCTGACCTAATAGGTCAAAACTTATGTCTCTTCCATTTCAGTGTTCTTTCCCCCTCCTCGTGTAATGATCTGCAAAGAGGGCTTAAAAGAGCCTCAAATACCAGCTATCTTTTTTTCAGGAAAAAAAAAATTATAAGCTGATCCTAAAATTCATATGGAAATGCAAGGGACCATGTATAGCCTAAACAACCTTAAAAAAGATCAAAGCTGGAGTTACCAATTTCATAACTTACTTCAAAGAAACAGTAATCAAGCCAGTGTGGTGCTGACATAGGATAGATTTATAGATCAAGAGAGTTGAATTGAAAATTCAGAAATAAACCATACATCTGTAGTCAGCAGATTTTCAGTAAACATGCTAAGACCATTCAATAAAGGATAGTCTCCTCTGCAAATATTGCTGAGACAAATGGATATCCACATGCAAAAGAATGAAGTTGGATCCCTGTCTCGCACCATATATAAGAATTAATTGAAAGTGGATGTGGGTGCTAAAACTAAAACTCTTAGAAACATAGAGGTAAATCTTCATGATCTTGGATTATGCAAATTTTCTTAAGACACAAAGAACACAAGCAATCAAAGAAAAACAGAAAAATTGGACTTTATCCAAAGTAAAAGCTTTTGTGTGTCAAAAGACACAATCAAGAAAGTGAAAATGCAATCTGGAGAATAGGAAAGAAATATCTGCATATCATGTATCTGATAAGGGTCGAGCATCCAGAATATATCAAGAACTCTTACAATGCAACTAAAAAAGACAACCCAATTTTTAAAAGGGCAAAGGATAGGAATGGACATTTCTCCAAAGAAGGTATGTAAATCTTCCATAAACATGTGGAAAGATGCGCAACAACATTCATCATCAGGGAAATGTAAATCAAAATCACAGTGAGTTACCATTTTACACCCACTTAGGATTGCTAGAGCAAAAGTTTTTAATAAGCAGAAAATAACAAGTGTTAGGATGTGGAGGAATTGGAACCTTCATATTTTGCCAGTGAGAAGATAAAATGGTGCAGCCACTCTAGAAAATGGTTGGCAGTTCCTCAAAACTCTCTATATAAATTCTATTGGAGACATATGTTCCCACAAAAACCTGCACACGAATGTTCACAGCAGCATTATTTGTAATAGCCAAAAGGTGGAGACAACCCAAATGCCCACCAGCTGATGACGAGAGAAACCAATGTATCTAGCCATGCAATGGAATATTATTGAGCCATTAAAAGGGATGATGTCTTGATAAATGCTACAGTATGAATGAAATATGCAAAGTGAAAGAAAAGTCAGACACAAGCAGCCAGGAATTTTATGATTCTATTTATATGAAATGTCCCAAATAGGCAAATCCATACAGAAAGAAAGTGGATTGGTACTTGTCAGGGTGGAGCGAGAGCAAAAATGGCAAGAGGTTGCTAATAGGTATGGGGGGCAATGGAAATATTCTCAAAGTAGACAGTGGTGAGGATTTCAGAACATAAATAGACCACAATCCACTGAATCGTATACTTTAAAATGATGAATTTTATGTTATGTGGATTTTATTCAATAAAAAATATACAGAAAAGGAAAAAAAAAAAAAAGAAAGGAAGGCCTGCCCTTATGATAAAATTAACTTTTTATTTTCTTCTTCATTGGGAATCTATTTTGATCTAAGGGGTGAGGTAGTAACCTAGTTTTATTTGCTTTTTTGTTTCTCTAAATAGCTAATTATCTGGGCATCATTGATCACATAATCCATCTTTCTTTACTGATTCAAGCACCATCTTTATTTTATGCTAATTTCCTATGTAGATTTGGGTTTGTCTCTAGATTCTCCTTATGAGTTCATGGATCTCTCTCTCTACCAACGCCGAGTAGTTTTCATCTTTCTGGCTTAAATTCATTCTTTTATGCCTTTGTCCAACATATTTAACCTTTGTCCTACATATTTATTGAGGGCCTCCTGTGTAACTGGCATTCTTCTCTCTGTTAGATAGTTCTGTATATTTTTTATTGTTTGTTTTTAGGTATTTTTTTTTAAATCATAGATGGTATCTTTTCCCCACTATATTTTGTCACTTATTTTGGTATTAGAGAACTACTGATTGTTGTGAATTAATTTTTAGCTAGTCATTACGCTGATTCATCTTGTCATTAGTAATAGTTTTTTAATTGACCTTAAGGCTTTCCTAGCTAGGTGTACATATCTTTTATTGGGAAAAAATGTATTTACCTCATCTTTTGTGCTTTTGCTTTTCTTTCTCTTGCCTACTCACATAAATTAGTAATTCTTTTTTTTTTAAGATTTTATTTATTTATTTGACAGAGAGAGAGAGAGACAGCCAGCGAGAGAGGGAACACAAGCAGGGGGAGTGGGAGAGGAAGAAGCAGGCTTCCAGCGGAGGAGCCTGATGTGGGGCTCGATCCCAGAACTCCGGGATCATGCCCTGAGCCGAAGGCAGATGCTTAATGACTGAGCCACCCAGGCGCCCCATAAATTAGTAATTCTAGAATTATCTTAAGTAATGATGTTGATAACAATTATTTTAATTCAGTGTCTGATTATAAGGGGATGCTTTTGGTGACTTGCCAAGACAGTGAGTTTTGATTTTAGCTATAAAACTTTTTTTTCACAACAAGGAACAAATCTATCAATTTTTATTTTGAATTTTATCACCATGAAGTTGATTTAATTATTGTCCTTCTTGACTGTGACTATAATAGAGTATATTCATAGATTTCTTGCATAAGCCATCTTGTTCCCTTTTATTTAAAATATATTTTAGGTTAAATCATGAGGAAGTAAATTAGGTAGATGATTACAACTACTCCTATTTTGGGTTTTTCAAAAATAGTCCAGGCTGTTGGCCACGGATTCCACTATCTCTCCCTCTTCCTTTGTCTAAATGAGAAACAAGCAAACGAACAAAAACTCTGCATGTGTATATGTATACATATGTTTAAAGTAGCAATAAAATTAAAAATTAAAAGGCACAGTGTGAAAGATGTGACATTTATAAGCTTGCACAGGGAAGATGTGACATTTGTAAGCTTGCCAGTTTAAAATAACTACAATTCTACAGAACATCTGGCTCAGATTTGACTCCCCTATTACTAAGACTCAACAGCTTGGCAAAAGTATTTCAAATGGGTGTTTATCTTTCTTGAGCTTACCTCAAAAATAAACTAGTTTTGAATAATTATTTAACCAGTGTAAAAGCAGACCAGCTGGCCCTGGCCTTAAACCACGTCACTATAGGGGTCGCTTACAAAGAATCTCACCCGGCACCCCAAGAATGAAAACCTCAGCTTTACTGAGGTCTAAGAGGCAGAAAGCTTCTATGCAGGACACCTGACAGCAAACTCCCTAAAATCTTCTTTGGTCATCTCTTTCTGTCCCCCCAAATCACTCATGGTGATTATTGAAGGTCAGTCCCTCTCTCCAAAGCCCCTTGTCTCCAGTGTCTTCAGGACTGTTTTCCACTTGGTTCCTCCTCACCAGCTTGACCCAGCAGCCCCTCTGCTGCCTTCTCCCAAAAGCCTGTTTGCTACCACCTTTGGAAAAGACTGAGTTTTTAAAGAGAGGTAGTTCCTGCCATAGTTCTAGCAAATAAAGCCTATTAGCACTTTAAAATTATACCACTGCTATCACAGTCACACTTCTCAGGGCTTAATGATGAAACAGAGGTAAATTTCCACCTTATAAGTGTGAGTCATCAGAAGAAAAGAAATCTGCTCAGAGGAAGGAGGAATTTCATGCCAACACCTACTCATGCTCCTTCCTTCCTGGGAACACTGAAAAGTTTTCATTGATGTCTTGATAGGTTATTTGTATAGAAGTTATCCTGATCACACAAAAGCATTGCTTCTATAGGCTGCAAAAACATGGAGGCAAAGATAGCTTTCAAATATAGAATTCTGTTCAGTGTTATTTTTTCCAACTCATTGATGAATCTCTTGCAAATCAATGTTATTTCTATATAAATCAATATAGGATTGTCCTTACATTTATGCACAGACTATTTGGAAATTCTTAGTGGAGTTCTCTGACTTGTAAGTGAAAGATGTAGTTTGTGAGATCATTTGAACCCTTGAGCATTTAATTAAGACTTATTTTCCTGTCAGGAATTCATAATTGAAGATAAAAGTTGCAGAAGAGAGCCATCCTGGATTTTTTTAGATCCTATCATATCCAAGTAGAAACAGGAAAAAAGAAAAGAGAATTTTCCTACAAATCTTTCGTCAGTTGAGGATTTTGTGCTGCCGAGCAGAAAATATAACTGAGCTATGAAAATTATGGATTAGTGAGGAGTTGGGCTGGGGAGGTGAGTTTATTTGAATAGTGGAGCTCACTTTTACTTCCCCATTTTAGAGAAGCAATTTCCCTTCTCACTGGAGTTTGGTTTCTAAAGAACAAGGCTTCCTAAGCAAATAGTTTACCATCCCTCCCCATGAAAGTGATTTCATGATAGGAAAGGCCTTCCATTATGTCATGCTGGGTTTATCAAAGCAATGAGAAGAAATGGTTTATTATAGTGAAACAAAAACTGAGGTATTAAGATGTGGAGACAGAAGACCTGAGTGCAAACTTGGCTCTTCTCCCAGACATGTTGTTTATTCCCCACTTGGGGAGCATCTATTTCTTTAGCTCAATCAAGGAAGTGAGAATCAGGTTTTACTCTAAATATTGCTGTTCTTACGTTAGCCAGGTTTAAAAATAGAATCTTAGGAATGGAAAGGACTTCCAGGGTGTTTTTATTTTCAGATATTCCCATATTTCATAGTAGCCCTTCCTAAATTCTTCCCCAACTGTATCCTGTTTGCCAAGACCTGAGGAAGAGATGTCCTGTGGTCTATTTCAGAGTCCAGCATTGTCCAGGTCAGGAAACTGCTTCCCAGTTAATTCAAGTGCATTCAATCCAAGTCTGTATTTTTCTACCTCAGTGGTATAAGTGAGAGCTAATAAATTAATCTTAAATCATAAAATCTTAGCGTAAGAAGAGACTCTCAAATGTCATCTAGACTCAGTAATTCCCAACCAGAATGGTAAAATGATGGATTTCTGTCATTGACCCTAACACATAGGAGAAGAAAGTTTTTGTGGGAGAGGGCAAGAGATGATGAGAATTCACCAAGTGGTCAGAAAATAGACTTCTTTAGACCAGAGGTTCACATACTCCAGGTGCCTGGGTAGCTATACATCAGATCACTTGGACAGCTTTTTAAAGTCTAGATTACTAGGCTTCCCTAGTCGTACCCTAAATCTTAATTCAGTAGGTCTGTATTGTTAGAGTGCTCCCCTGATTTCAGAATCTGTGCTAAACCAGCACTCTCCTACCCTGGCCGAAGTAGAAACCTTCCTGTATATCTAACCCAGCTCTGCTTAAATGCTTCTAGTGATGGGGAAGATTGCGGGGGGGTGGGGCTGGGGGTCTGTTACCTAATGAAGCAATCTCTTATTCAAGCACTTTAAATTATTACAAAAAATCTTCCATGTACTAAATTGAAATCTACCTCTTCTTGACTCTTCTTCATTGCCTTTTTGTTCTGCATTGTAGATCAACAGGCAACAGATATGTTAAGTCTAACAGATTAACTCTTTGAATGTTTGTTAATCAGATGTCATGTCAATGTCATGTTTCCTCTCTGTTCCCTTTTTTACAACAAAACAGAACAAAACAAACCATGATTCTCTGAAATCAGGAAAAGGGCCTGGAGCACTCAACCAAGATTTTTAAGTCCCACCCCTTGATCCATGCTCCAATTAAATAGTCAACTATAGTTCATTTATGAATTAAAACTTCCTTGATCAGGGGCGCATGGGTGGCGCAGTCGTTAAGCATCTGCCTTCCTCTCAGGGCGTGATCTCGGTGCTCTGGGATCGAGCCCCACATCAGGCTCCTCCGCTGGGAGCCTGCTTCTTCCTCTCCCACTCCCCCTGCTTGTGTTCCCTGTCTCACTGGTTGTCTCTCTTTGTCAAATAAATAAATAAAATCTTAAAAAAAAAACAAAAACAAACTTCCTTGATCAAAATGCTTTCCCTGTCCCACCCTTACTGTGTAATAAAGATCTTCTGGGAAGCCTCAGATGGCATGTCCCATCCCATCTATGCTGTAGTTTCCTATTTGTCAAACCTCTTGTGTAAAACCAAGAGGGAACTTCCTGAGAGGTTTTGTGGCTTAATGGTGCAAAATCAACATTGTCCCTACTCCCTCTGTGTAAGAAACTCAGGGGGAGTCTAAGAAAAAATAAGGACATTGTTTAGTCTGAGAACCGAAGAAGGTGAGGGGCCCAGTTACATCCTTCACAAAATCATTCATTGCTGTAGAATCTGGAGTGTACTTTTCAACATTAATGCCATCTTCATACCATCTTCATCAATATCTAATCAACTGTTAGGGGACATGCCTGGGTGGTCAAGTATCACTAAGCCAATTCTAAAAAAAAAAAAAAAAAAAAAAAAAAAAAAGAATTCAGCTAAGGTAACAAGCATCTAATTGAGTGCTATTGCTTTAAAAAAGTCACTTTTTGAAGGTCATGTACTTATTTTAAAAAGATGTTTCTGGGGCACCTGGGTGGTGCAGTCATTAAGCGTCTGCCTTCGGCTCAGGGCGTGATCCCGGCGTTATGGGATCGAGCCCCACATCAGGCTCCTCCGCTAAGAGCCTGTCTTCCTCTCCCACTCCCCCTGCTTGTGTTCCCTCTCTCGCTGGCTCTCTCTCTCTCTGTCAAATAAATAAATAAATAAGATCTTTTTAAAAAATAAATAAAATAAAAAGATGTTTCTGAGAACATATTAGGAGTCTTTTTTTTTTTTTTGGATGGTCTTCAGAGATAGCTTATAATAAAAGAATGTGTATCTTATCACCTCATAATTCAACCTTATTTTGGATTTAAAAAGACTCTTCTAGACTATTCACCTACTTTGTTGATCAGTTTGGGTTCCAAATGACTTTTAGCTGCTTTCAGTAATTACCTTCATAAGCCAAAGATTTGCCACCTTTGGAGATACTCAAAATAATATTTCACAAATTTGGACAGGCTTAATAAGCTTTATTAGTTTTCCACCCACTTAATTTCTTGCCTCTTTTTGCCAAGCTCTTCCCCTGTGCTCCGTACTGTAGCATGTTGTCTGCCTTGACGTGTGGTATTTGCTGTACTTGGAATGATCACCTCTGTCCTCTTACTCACTAATTTTACTCTTCTTTTAGGTCCTGGCCTAAATGTCACTTTTCAAGGGAAGAATTTTACCATATGTTTCCAGCTTTTATCACTAAACTTTCATTTCAGATTATCTTCTGAAAACATTTATATCACTCTACGTTCCAGTAGATCACTAGCCTCGCTGCTTTGGGTCTTAGTGGATGTTAGAGATGCAAGAGGTCCCTTGCTTCTGCACAACCCACTGGGACCTGAGCTGAATGACAAGCCCAGTAGTTGTGGATTTTACCCAGGAATGAATAGCACATATTGTTTCCTACCAACATTCTACCTTTTCCTCTCTCCTTTGCCTGTCTTTTGCTCCTTTTACATCTCAGCATAAATATTACCTCCTCAAAGACTCTTTCACTGATTTCCTACACCGAGTGAGGTCACCCACCTCATCATATATACTCATAGTACCTGTATTAATTCTATCATAACAGCTGTCATATAGCATGGGAATTGCCTGTGTAGTTGTCTGGTGGCTTGCTACTACAATATGAATTAGCTCCTCAAGAAGAGGAACTGTATCTTATTGACCTGTGAATCCAGTTGGATACCTGATAACTGCTCAGTCAGTGATTGCTAAATAAATAACTAAATGGACAAACAGATAGATGGATGGACTGGTTCAAAGAGAAGCTTGAAGAATTCTCAGTGAACAGAATCTGCCTTGCCCCTTTCACCTTTTGGATGGTTTCTTAGCTTTTTCTCAAAACAGTTACGTTAGAGGTCTCTAGTCTTGCTGTGAGATGGTATTAATTGCTTTTATTTTTATTTTTTAAATTTACCCCAGGCCAGAAGACTCCCAGGGAATACTGACAGTAAATTCTCCCAAGCTGAGCAGGGCAAGGGACATCATTGATGCACATCATCCTTGAGATTGAAAGTTGCCCTATTTTTCAATTGGTAGGTTGGCTGGGAAATATAAAAAACTTATCCAAACCTCACTCTTGGCACTCATGGCCTTAACATGAAATGTTATAAGGCTCCTATCTCTTAGGACAGTGAATTCACTGGAAGCAACATCACACTCTCGTGATGGGGATTGGTATGCAACATTCCTTCCACTCTTGCATTGCCTAGAAAAAAAAAAATCCCGAATGGGGATAAAAAATCTGGTATCTTCTCATTGGCAAGTACTCTCCTGTCAGCTGTGCTCTTCCCAGGGGTTGCATTCTTGTATGAGTTCGGCATTCTTTCAATTATGTTCTGCTGGTGAGTCATAGGGACCCAACAGAGTTTAGAGGGAATATACAGACCTGAAGTTGAACATATAGTCCTAAATACCTGGATTTATATTTTACAGTGTGACTCAAGGGGCTCAAGGCACATTCCAGCTGAAGGTATTTGTGCATTCCATTATGGGCAACTTTGCACCACCTCCACCAAAAAAAAAATGAAAATGAAGCTTGGGTCTTTCCCATTTATTCATACCTGGTATCTCTTCCAAATTGACTTCCATGCAACATTTTTTCATATTTAAATGATGGTGCATGGTAATTTACACATTAAAGTTAACTCAAGAAAAGGACAGCATACCAGCAAGAAAATGACATATACAGAAAGTTTGTGATTATGAAACAATGAATAATTTCTTGGGTGGCTTTTGGACATCAGCCTCATGATTTCAGTCTCACCTCCATTAGTCTCATAAGTTAATTCAGAAAATAAACAAACCTTAGTATACATCTCCAGTTTTATTTCCTAGTTTTCCTTTTGGGCCTAGGAACTGTTTGTCTGCCACTAAACTCTGAATTCCAGAAGAAGAGAGGTCATATTTGTTTACCTAGAGTCTAGAACAGTGCCCTGTACATTGTAGGCATCCATAAATAATTGATAGATGAATAAAACCAATGATTGGTTAGCATCTACTCAATCGAAAGCAAGCTCATAGAGTTTCTTTTGAAACTCTATAGTTGTTCCATGGCAGGATTAAAGGAAGGTTCACAGAGCTCTTCACACTTGGATTGGGACCCTCTCCAGGGCCCCAAGCTCTGTGCTCAATATTCCTCTTTATCTCACCACTTCAAACTGCCTGAGGACTAAATGCAGGAAGGCACTGTGGTCGGAACTGTGATTACCCTCATGGTATCCCACCTCTCTTCACCTCATACTTCTCCATATATTCTTTAATTGTACTCCATCACATATCATTTCCCAGTCAGATCTCCTAAACCCTTCTACTGGTCTTTGTTCTCATAGTCAAGCCTCAGGAAAGTCTCCTAGATACACAACCTCTTTCCCCATTACTCTTTTCATTAGCTTTCCTAACTGAAATCTAGATCGCCTTTGTAGACAACACTTCTCCCACAACCCTTTCAAGTGAAGGCATTTTATTTTCCTCTCACAATCCTTGTACCATGTTACTGGGGGTGAGATGTATGTCCTTGATTCTCACTGTTTTTTCCAAATACTGTTAATCTTCCCATTAAAAATTCTCAGAACGAGGTGCCTGGCTGGCTCAGTTGGTAGAGCATGTGACTCTTGATCTCAGGGTTGTGAGTTTGAGCCCCATGTTGGGTATAGGGAGTTCTTAAATAAATAAATAAATAAATAAATAAATAAATAAATAAATAAGCAAATGAATAGATTAAAATTCTCAGAAAAAACTTGTCATTAAGTTTTACATATATCACCCACAAATCTTTAAGTTCTACGTCTTCCCTGTTTTTTCCAGTAAAAAGTTTAGTCTCTAGCTCCCTGTGTTTTTCTTTACCCTCTATCCTTGAAGGAATGCCTCCATCTCCCCAGAGATAATCCATCCTAGAATCTAGAAGAGAAGACAACAAAAAAAGAAACAAGTAACTGCCAAGAACATAAGAGAATGTCAATTGTATGTAGTGTTGGTGTAGACATGGGAGAAGTTGGGAAGGTGCATAGAAGAGAGGGTACTTGAGTGTGGGGGACACAAACACTTCAGTGTAGCTAGAGGATTGATGTGAGAGAGAAGAAAAAAGAGGAAGAAACTGGAACGGTGGACAGGGGACCAATCTTGGAGGATGTTAAATGTCATGCTAAGGAGTTTAGACTTTATGCTGCATGCAGTAGGGAGATTTTGTGGTTTTTTAAGAACCAAAGTTTACATTTTAGACAGTTCTCTCTGGCAAGGAGACTATTTAGGAAGTCCAGAAAGAGAGAGTGATGAAGTCCTAAACTTAAGCAATGGCTGAGGGAGTGGTAATGGGAGTTTTTAAGTATGTGTTAAGGGGGATGAATTATTAGGTCTTGGTGACTAGTTGAATGGAGTAGTTACCATGACTCATGTGAGTCAGGGCCTCTTAAGTGTTTAATTGGTAGTATTAACTGGAAGGATCAATATCTAGTGTTTACTGAACATGTATAATGTGCCAGATACTTTTTAAAGAATTTTACCTCAATTTAATACTACTAACAACTGTATTAAATAGATATTATTAACCCTGTTTTACAGGTGAGAAAACTGAGGCACAGAAAGCTTGAGTAGCTTGTCCATGGTTTTACTACCAGCGGGTGGTAGAGCTGGCCATCAAACCCAGGCAATTGGCTCCGAAAACTCATATGTTTAACCACTAGGTTAACAAGCTATCATTATTATTTCTATCTCAATACAACTAGATTTCTTGATTTAGTTTCTAGACATATTTTGGGACCCTCAGAGTAAGAGGCAAAGACAGATGTTTGTTAGTTTGTTGGAGGGAAGTATAGGTAAATGCTAGAGAATGCAAGTCTGAGTGGGGTCCCACAGCAAGGACTGTGGTCAAATGAAGCACAATGACTGAAGGCGTTGTGTCTCGGGAAGGGAAGACCATGGCTCAGAAACAAGGAAGGTACACTTCAAAGAGAAAAAAGATGTGACTTTATTGTGATGGCTCTCTGGCTCCTCTAGGAATTTGGTGGGCAAAGCAAAGAATTGGTCCATTTGGTTGTGATAGATGTTAAGTACCCTATGCATCTACGTGCATATGGAAGCCTTAGAGGAACACCTATAATTCCGGTCATTTCTCTCCTTGGACACATGCTTATTGATTGCATCCTCCATGGATGGACAGTAGCATGCTACAGATGTGCAGAAATGATCAGGGTTACAAATGCCTTAGCTCATAAAGTATGATAATCTCAGCACATTGCCGAGTCAGGAATGTTTCAGTCTTAGTTTCACACTGTTTTCCATTCTACTTGCCAATAGCAGGTTTAACGTAAGGCAGGAAGGACCTAGATAGATTAGATCACCTACTGCTCTGGGATGAAAATTGAAAAACATGAACCTCAGTGCATGTCTTGCAGGTCAGAAAGTCAGTACTTGTTAGAACAAGGGCAGAAGGGAATTCCCAAGGTCTTGGCAGAGAATACATTTGGCCATCTGGAACTACAATTCTGGTGCTTGCAGCATTATATTTCACCCTGTTTTAAAGTATGGGTGTTTTTTAGAAGGAAAAGAAAGGATAAGCAGAATAATTAGCACCCAAAACTTGTGAGTTAGCATCTGAGATTGTGCCTGGAAAGAAACAAGATCTGAGGAGCTGCTCTCAGGTTCACTGCCCTTTGCTCCTGGAAACCTCTTTCTGAGAGCCAGAACATTATAAGCAGGTTTGCTGAGAAAGAACCATCAAACAGGGTCAGAAAACCACACTGATGTTTAAATTTTAAAATAAATCCTTTATCCCACCTGGAAAGTGTCAAATAAGAGGGAATTCTTTTCGTTTGTTTGTTTATAGGTGGGCACAACACCACACCACAATGTGGTGATTCAACAATTCTATACATTACTCAGTTCATGATAAGTGTACTCTTAACCCCCTTTACCTATTTCACCCATCCCCCACCCACCTCCCTTCTGGTAGTTATCAGACTACCAGTCATCCTATAGTTCTCTATAGGAAAGAGTCTGTTTTTTGATTTGTCTCTTTTCTTCTTTGTTCATTTGTTTTGTTTCTTAAATACCACATATTAAAATAAGAAGGAATTCCTGCCTTTAAGCCAACTATACTGAAAACATTAAAAGCCCAGGAAATCTGAACTTGAACAGCGTAATTCTCCTCTTGCTGTTGTATACCCTCACATGCTATCTGGCAGAGGAATTGGAACATCACTAAAGTGACAAAATCTTAATCCATATCTTCAAAAATGAGTCAACTGTGATAAACACTTACTTCATCTTAGTCTGGCCACAGAACCAAAATGAGGGGAAGGTCAGTGAAATGTACCACGAAGCAGTTGAGCTATTTGTTTACTATTGTGTTTACCTCTGAAGTTTACATCTTAAGACAGGCAATGATAAATTCAAGCATATACAAAGGAAAATAACCAGAATGATCAGGGACTTGGAAGCAATTTATAAAGGAAACAATGAAAGACAATGGGAACTCTTGGCCTCAAAGGAGAAAAAGGAAGAATGGATGTGATTCCATGCTTGAAGAAATATGTGAGAAAAAGAACAGACTCATTTTGTGTTGGTCTATAGGGCAAATGTATGGTGGAAGTTTTAGAGAGGCAGATTTAAACATATGATTGGGAAGAGTAATAATTCAAACTTTTCAGTTGGGGAATGTGTAGTCTTATGAGGTAATGGACTGGAAATGATCAAGGAAAGCTGTCATGGATGTTATAGGGGGTGGGACTTCTGCACTGAGTAAAAATTTGGGCTGCAAGATTTATAGAGTTCTGCCTCTCAAATTCTGGAAGCTTTTCCCTGAAACTACTTCGGGATAGTACTGTATAAAAGAGAGTGTGGTTGCAACCATGTAAGGATTGCTAATGTAAAGTAGGTGCTTCTATTTCCTGGAGAAGGTAGGATTTGACTTGCAACCTGAATGGCCAGAAAGGGGATCAGCTATGTGAAAATATGGAGGGGACCCTTCTAGGCAAGAGAACAGCAAGTTCAATCACTCATTGAGGAGCAGGAAGACTATGGGGACCAGAGCCTAGTGAGTGTGGAAGGGGAATGTAGTGGGAAGGAGGTAGGAAAGTGTGTGGGGGCCAGATCATGAAGACTCTTGTAGGCTATAAAAATTAATTTGTGTTTTGGTGTCCAGTGCATTTGAAGTCATTGGAGAGTTTTAAGGAAGGAAGTAATACAGTGGAATTGTCCTTTTGAAAGGATCTTTTGTCTTCTGTGTAGCAAGTGGACTGGAAGGAAGCCAGGAAAAGGGTTGTAGGCAATTGCTGGACACAGACATGTAAAAATAAAAATAAATCAAAGTAGCCTAATGAACATCTTAGGCCAGTTGTTAACAAGATCTACCATAACACTGTCCTCATAGATAAATAAATACTTGCTGATGAATTAAATGTCTGGGACTGAAGCCAAGTTCCTTCCCCCCCGCCTCCCGCCCCAAATTGTATTCTTTTTATTTGGCTCTTGGATAATGAAATGAATGGCAAGCACTATGTATACATTCATATTTTGGAAAACTCTGAGAATCACTGTCTTGTGAGAGAAGTAATGTTCAAAACAGGGTTATGTGTATCCTCAATAGGTTGCTGTTCAATTAAAAGAAAATCCAAGGACACAGAGGAGACAGAAGGGGTTGGTAGGAAATACAGCAGAAAGAGATTCAAGGGTTATGGTCTCTTAAGTCCCCTGCTACTAATGCTGCTTATATTGGTATTTATTTAATCTAAAGGTGGCTTCTCCCAGCATTGTCTCCAGTCCTCTGCATCCCTTCTAAAGGCTCTGTACTATCTAGTTGGCTTTGAGCTGCATAGCAGAGGGCCTCAACTGCTATCTCATGGGTGCCCAGAGCAGTGGTTCTCAGTCTTTAGCATGAATCAGAATCATCCGAAGTCCTGTTAAAACACAGATTGATGGGGGCGCCTGGGTGGCTCAGTTGTTAAGCGTCTGCCTTCGGCTCAGGGCATGATCCCAGAGTCCTGGGATTGAGCCCCACATCAGGCCCCTCTGCTGGGAGCTTGCTTCTTCCTCTCCCACTCCCCCTGCCTGTGTTCCCTCTCTTGCTGGCTGTCTCTCTCTATATCAAATAAATAAATAAAGTCTTAAAAAAAAAAATCACAGATTGATGGACTCCATCCCCAGAGTTTCTCATTCAGCAAGTGAAACTCATAAATCATTTATGTGTATTCACAGGTGATGTTGCTGTCTCAGGTGTGGGAACAATACTTAGAGACTCACTGACCTATAGAAATTGAGTGACAGGTGAGGAATGAGAGAGGAGATGGTAGTGGTTAAAGCAAGCACCTGCTTGGTGCACTTGTGCAATAGGTCTAACCAGATAAAACCAAGTTAACTTGAACTTCAAGGCATCTTAACTGGAGAAAAATTCAAAAGGAGGAATTACAGCTAAAAGAATGGAATATAAGAAAGGGCAATGCTACCCTCTGCTTGGGGATGGTGGCAGGGCTGGAAGCTTTGGGGTTCTAGGATAACTGCATGGAATCAAATTTCATGTGATTTTGAGTTTCAGATGTTAGGAGCATCTTTCTTTTTCCTCTAGTCCAGTATTTCTCAGTATTCATTGGAACCAATTAAGGAGTTTTTTAAAAATACTGATTCTTGGGTCCCATGCCCAGAAATTTCTGATTTAATTGGTCAGAGGTATAGCTGGGCATCACAATGCTCAAGTGCTTTCCAGGTCATTGTGCAGCCAGTGTTCTAGCCTCTGCTTCATTCTGGTTGTAATCATTCACTTTCTTTACCCTAACACCAATTCTTCATTTTCCAATGTGAAGCATGGTGGGCTGAGTAGAAGGGACAAAGGTGGACTTCTCGGGACTGCTATTGGTATTCATTGTTGCCAGTCTGAGAACAGAAAAAAACAACCAGGAAGATAAACTCAGGTGTAACTGGACAGCGGGACCAAAAGTGACTCCCAGTTAGTGGTTCTAGAGAGTGAGGTTTTTTATTGTTTTGTGTTTTTTTTTTTTTTAATGTGGGGAAGGGAGATCATTCTTTTTAACTTTGCAAATTAAAAATTTCATGAAATCCTTATTGTTTTGTAAAAATGATAATAGCTTCTGATTCTTTTAAAAGTAATTAGTTTTTGGTCTTGATGGAGATTGTTTTAAGAAAAAAGTTTCAGTTGCTTTCAGAAGCCTTGTTTTCAGATTGATTCTTACCTTATTGTAATACAGAAGCAGGTTTGGCCTATGCACTTGATTGCTTTTTCCCCTGTGACATCATTTTTTCCAGCCCCCATTTGGAACATTTATATATTGTCACCCCGTCCATGTCAGATCTCAGGCTGCCTGAGACATGGAGGGCAGGGGACAAGGGGAATTGTGAAGACTTGCAGTGCTCCTAGGCTCAGGCCATGGTTAGGGTGCTTGCTAGAAATATGCCAGGGAATAGAAGGTGAGTCATAGCCATGCTAAGACATGTTAACTAGATTACCATCAGAAGGATTTCCTGTTTGCCTCTGAGGGACAAAGATAATATTTTTTTTCTCTGATTTTTCCCATTTGTATTCCAAGTAGTTCCATAGATGGTGTATCCTTTGTCCCCTTTATTCAAATATAGAAGGAAAGATAGACCTCAGGGTCCTTGAGTGAATCTATAACTTTATTGCTCTCTTTATTCAAATATAGAAGGAAAGATAGACCTCAGTGTCTTTGGGTGAATCTGTAACTTAATGGGTGAGTTTGACACAAGAAAAATTTCCCCTAAGTGGAGAGAATTGGAATATTTGGAATGGGGAAGACTTCTTTGTGTACCTGCTTTGGTCCTGAAGTATGCAGATGGTCAGCAGTAGACTAGACTCTCTCCCCTGGTGATTATGATACATTTTGAAAAACATTGCCTTGGAAAATGTTCACTTCTGGACTTGGTCATTGAACATACTGCAAATCATAATGTCTAGAATATAAAGAAGAGCTAAAATTTATAGTAGGAATGATGTATATTTGGTTGAGGACAAAGTTACAGATGGGAAAAAAAGAGGAGAGAAGGGGCACACTGAGATCAACGGAAGAATAAGTTTTAAAACAGATTTTGTTTATTTATTTGAGAGAGAGGAAGACTCCACACTGAGCAGGGAGCCCAACGCAGGGCTTGATCCCAGGACCCCAAGATCATGACCTGAACCAAAGGCAGACACTTAACCAACTGAGCCACCCAGGAGCCCCACAGAAGAATAATTTTAACGTAGATGGAGAACATAAGCATTCTGAGATCCACAGATTAGCATGTCATGAAGCTTCAAATCACTGATATATCTCTGTCCAGCATGTCTCAGACATATGTCTCATGTATTGCTCTATTGTGGAAAAGCTAGATGATTTAGAATGCTCTTGATTTTTATTTATTATTTTTATTTATTTAATTTTTTTTAATTTTTAAATTTTGTTATTATGATACGTTACTCACCATACAGTACATCATTAGCTTTTGATGTAGTGTTCCATGATTCATTGTTTGCGTTATAACACCAGTGCTCCATGCAATATGTGCCCTCCTTAATACCCTTCCCCGGGCTAGCCCATCCCCTCACCCCCCCTCCCCTCTAAAACCCTCAGTTTGTTTCCTGGAGTCCATAGACTCTCGTGGCTCATCTCCCCCTCTGTTTCTCCCCCCCTTCATTTTTCCCTTCCTTCTCCTAACGATCTCCCTGCTATTCCTTATGTTCCACAAGTAAGTGAAACCATATGATAATTGTCATCCTCTGCTTGACTTATTTCACTTAGCATAATCTCCAGTTCCATCCGTGTTGATGCAAGTGTTGGGTAATCATCCTTTCTGATGGCTGAGTAATATTCCATTGTATATATGGACCACATCTTCTTTATGCATTTGTCTGTTGAAGGGCATCTCTGCTCCTTCCACAGTTTGGCTATTGTGGATATTGCTGCTATGAACACTGGGGTGCATATGGCCCTTCTTTTCACTACATCTGTATCTTTGGGGTAAATACCTAGTAGTGCAAGTGCTGGGTCATAGGGTAGCTCTATTTTTAACTTTTTGAGGAACCTCCACGCTGTTTTCCAAAGTGACTGTACCAACTTGCATTCCCACCAACAGTGTAAGAGGATTCCCCTTTCTTCACATCGTCTCCAACATTTCTGGTTTCTTGCCTTGTCAATTTTTGCCATTCTAACTGGTATAAGGTGGTATCTCAATGTGGTTTTGATTTGAATTTCCCTGATGTCTAATGATGTTGAACATTTTTTCATGTGTCGTTAGCCATTTGTATGTCTTCATTGGAAAAGTGTCTGTTCATATCTTCTGCCCATTTTTTTATTTATTTGTTTCTGGGGTGTTGAGTTTGGGAAGTTCTTTATAGATCTTGGATACCAGCCCCTTATCTGCAGTGTCATTTGCAAATATCTTTTCTCATTTCATGGGTTGCCTCTTAGTTCTGTTGACTGTTTCCTCTGCTGTACAGAAACTTTTTATCTAGATGAGGTCCCAAAAGTTCATTTTTGCTTTTGTTTCCCATGCCTTTGGAGACGTGTCATGAAGGAAGTTGCTGTGACTGATGTTGAAGAGGTTACTGCCTATGTTCTCCTCTGTGATTTTGATGGATTCCTGTCTCACGTCGAGGTCCTTCATCCATTTAGGGTTTATCTTTGTGTATGGTGTGAGAGAGGGTCTAGTTTCATTCTTCTGTAAATAGCTGTCCAATCTCCCCAGCACCATTTATTGAAGAGACTGTCTTTTTCCATTGGATGCTTTCTCGTGCTTTGTCAAAGATTAGTTGACCATAGAGTTGATGGTCCATTTCTGGAGTCTGTATTCTGTTCCATTGATCTATGTGTCTGTTTTTGTGCCAGTACCATGCTGTCTTGGTTGATCACAGGTTTGTAATATAGCTTGAAATCAGGCAATGTGATGCCCCCACCTTTGTTTTTCTTTTTCAACATTTCCTTGGTAATTCGGGATCTTTCCTGGTTCCACACAAATTTTAGGATTGTTTGTTCCAGCACTTTGAAAAATGTCATTGGTATTTTGATCTGAATGGCATTGAAAGTGTAGATCGCTCTGGGTAGCATAGACATTTTAACTACGTTTATTCTTCCGATGCATGAGCATGGAATGTTTTTTCCGTCTTTTTGTGTCTTCTTCAATGTCTTTCACTAGTGTTCTGTAGTTTCTAGAGTATAGATCCTTTACCTCTTTGGTTAGGTTTATTCCAAGGTATCTTATGGTTTTTGGTGCTATTGTAAATGGAATTGGTTCCCTAATTTCTCTTTCTTCAGTCTCATTTTTAGTGTATAGAAAAGCAACTGATTTCTGTGCATTGATTTTATAACCTGCCACATTACTGAATTGCTGTGAATTCTAGTAATTTGGGGGAGGAGTCTTTTAGGTTTCTACATAAAGCATCATGTCATCTGTGAAGAGAGAGAGTTTGACTTCTTCTTTGCCAATTTGAATACCTTTTATTCTTTTTTGTTGTCTGATTGCTGTTGCTAGAACGTCTAGTACTGTGTGGAACAATAATGGCGAGAGTTGTGTTCCTGATCTTAAGGGAAAGGCTTTCAACTTTTCCCCATTGAGAATGTTATTTGCCATAGGCTTTTCATAGATGGTTTTTATGAAATTGAGGAATGTACCCTCTATCCCTACACTTTGAAGGGTTTTAATCAGGAAAGGATGCTGTATTTTGTCAATGCTTTTTCTGCATCAATTGAGAGGATCATATGGTTCTTGACTCTTTTCTTGTTGATGTCATCTATCACACTGATCAGTTTGTGAATGTTGAACCACCCTTGCATCCCAGGGATGAATTCCACCTGGTTGTGATGGATAATCCTTTAATGTACTGTTGGATCCTGTTAGCTAGGATCTTGTTGAGAATTTTGGTGTCCATATTCATCAGGGATATCGGTCTGTAATCCTCCTTTTTGATGGGGTCTTTGCCTGGCTTTGGGAGCAAGGTAATGCTGGCTTCATAGAATGAGTTTGTAAGATTAGGGCAGAGATCAATGAATTAGAAACCAGAAATACAGTAGAGCAAATCAACAAAACTAGAAGCTGGTTCTTTGAAAGAATTAATAAGATTGGTAAACCACTGACCAGAGTTATCCAAAAGAAAAGAGAAAGGACCCAAATTAATAAAATTATGAATGAAAGGGGAGAGATCACAACTAACACCAAGGAAATAGAAGCGATCATTAGAAACTATTATCAACAACTATATGCCAATAAATTAAGCAACCTGGAAGAACGGATGCCTTCCTGGAAACCTATTAACTACCAAGACTGAAACAGGAAGGATTGACAACTTAAATAGGCCAATATCCAGTAACGAGATTGAAGCAGTGATCAAAAACCTCCAAAAAAGCAAGAGTCCAGGACCTGATGGATTCCCTGTGGAATTCTACCAAACATTCAAAGAAGAAATAATACCTATTCTCTTGAAGCTGTTTCAAAAAATAGAAACAGAAGGAAAACTTCCAAACTCATTCTATGCTCTTGATTTTTAAATGAAAATCATATATCATAAAAACCAGTTTTAAAGTGTATGGTTAAATAGTGTTTAGTATATTCATAAAGTTGTGTAAATATTAGCATTAATAATTTCAGAATATTTTTTTGAAGTATAATTAATGTATAATATCATATTAGTTTCAGGTGTACAACATAGTGACTCACTGTTTTTATAAATTATGAAATAATTCCCATGACAAGTCTAGTTACC
This sequence comes from Ailuropoda melanoleuca, assembly GCF_002007445.2. Taxonomy (NCBI): domain Eukaryota; kingdom Metazoa; phylum Chordata; class Mammalia; order Carnivora; family Ursidae; genus Ailuropoda; species Ailuropoda melanoleuca. The sequence goes on from NC_048225.1 coordinate 76,855,786, forward strand.
ATCTGTCACCATAGAAAGTTACTACAATATTATTGATTATATTCCTTATGCTGAACATTGCACCTCCATGTCTCATTTATTTTATAACTGGAAGGTTGTACCTCCTTATTCTCTTTACCTGTTTCATCTACTCTCAAACCTTCCCCTCTGGTAACCAATAGTTTGTTTCCTATATCTATAAGTGTTCCTATTTTGTCTTTTTGTTTTTAGATTACACATATAAGTGAAATCATATGGTATTCGTCTTTGTCTGGCATATTTTACTTCGCATTATGCCCTCTAGATCCATCCATGTTGTCACAAGTTGCAAGAGCTCGTTCTTTTTTATGGCTGAGTAATATTCCATTGTGTATGTATTATATATATTACATCTTCTTTACTTGTTCATCTACTGATGGACACTTAGGTTGCTCCCATATCTTAGTTATTGTAAATAATTCTGTAATAAGCATAAGGATACTTATATTTCTTCAAATTGGTGTTTTTGTTTTCTTTGTGTAAATAACCTGAAGTAGTATAATTCCAGAATATTTTCATTACCCTTTAAAGAAATCTCCTACACATTAACAGTCACTCCACAATTCTCTCCTCCCCTCAATCCCTGGAAACCACAAATTGACATTATGTGTTTATGAATTTGTTGTTTGTGGAAATGTCGTATAAACAGAACTATGCATGTGTGGCCTCATAATTGGCTTCTTTCACTTAGCATGTTGCAGGATGTATCAATACTTCATTCCTTTTTAATGGCTAATATTTCACTCTAGGGATATACCACATTTTATTTATTTATTTATCTATCTATCAGTTGAGGGACATTTGGGTTCTTTTCCACTTTTATCTAATATGAGTAATGTTACTACGAATATTTGTGCACACATCTTTGTGTGAATGTATGTTTTCATTTCTCTAGGGTATATACTAAAGTGGAAGTGCAGGCTCATATGGTTATTCTGTGTTGAAACTTTTGAGGAACTGACAGATTATTTTCCAAAGTGGCTGCACTTTTTACATTTCACCAGCAATCTGAAATTTACAATTTTCCCACATCCTTGCAAATATTTGCCATTGTCTTTCTTTCAAGTTATGGCCATCCTAATGGATGTGAACTAGCAGCTAATTATGGTTTTGACTTGCATTTCTCTAATGACAAATGATGGTGAGCTCATTGACCATTTGTGTATCTTCTTTAAAGAAATGTTTATCCAAATTCTTTTCCATTTTTAAAATTGGGTTGTCTTTTTATTGTTGTAGGTGTTTTTTTATATATTCTGAATAAGGCCCCTTACCATATGTTATTTACAAATGTTTTCCTTCATTTTTGTGGGTTGTACTTTCAATTTCTGGATAGTAATATTGGTAGCACGAAGGCTTTTAATTTTGTTGTAGCTCATGTTTTTCCTTTTTTCCTTTGTCACTTGTGATTTTAATGTTGTATCTAAAAAATTGCTTTTTTTCTAAGAATTTTACCATTTTGCCTCTTACATGTGACTCTATGATCCACTTTGAATTAATTTTTAATGTATAGTATAAATTAGATGTTCAACTTCATTCTTTTTCATGTGAATAGCTAATTGTTCCAGAACCATCTTTAGAAAGACTATTATCTCTCCACTCAGTTGTCATCCAAACACTTGTTAAAAATCAATAGAGCATAAATGTATACATTTATATCTGGCCCTTTGCATTTCCATATAAATTTTAGGATCATCTTGTCAATTTATTAAAAAAATGGCAGCTGGAATTTTACTAACTCTGCTCTCCTCTTTGCTTCCACATCTCTCTGATGCTTTTAAAATGATTTTTTGGTAATGTATCCAGTACTTCCTAATTGTTACGGGGGGGGGTGTTTTTCCTGTCTTGACCTACTGTGTCCTTCTTGGAAGTAAATTTACTTCTTGGAAATAAAAATTCTCAGCTCATTTTGGGATGAATTGGTAGCTCTCATGTGCAGTGATCTATAGTCTAGGAAAGTTTGCATTTAAAATATAAATATGTCCTATATTTAAGTCATGTGTTTTCATCTAGAATGTGAAAAATGTGTCTTCATTTTCCTTTCATAGGCAAGCATTTCTCTTACTGTTTTTTTTTTTTCTGAGAGATATAGACACGACTGATACCTCTTCACTTAGAAACATATGATTTAGTCATACCATTTTTGAGTTCTTTGGGTCATAAAACTTATATTCTTTTGGCTATCTGAAATGATCTATTTTTTCTCAGTAGGAAAAAGATACTAGAGGAAACGAGTTTTTGAAAGGGGAGCAGTCACTAGTTTCAGGCTGTGAATGTCATTTTAATTTTGAGTGTAATATTTCTCATTCCCTAGGTTTTCTTCCATTTTTCCCCCCATGAGAAAATCACAATTAAACAGCAAACTTTGCATGTTGCCATTTAATGTGTAGAGTGTGTACAGTATGCTTGGTATCAGTGAGTGCTTCTATCCATCTGATCACCCTCAAACATATTTTTAAGAATGCTGAAATCTGGGGGCGCTTGGGTGGCACAGCGGTTAAGCGTCTGCCTTCGGCTCAGGGCGTGATCCTGGCGTTACGGGATCGAGCCCCACATCAGGCTCCTCCTCTATGAGCCTGCTTCTTCCTCTCCCACTCCCCCTGCTTGTGTTCTCTCTCTAGCTGGCTGTCTCTATCTCTGTCGAATAAATAATTAAAATCTTTAAAAAAAAAAGAAAGAATGCTGAAATCTGGAAAACCTCACAAAAAAAAATCTCACAGTTATTTCTTTTTCTTAAAGATTTATTTATTACTTAAGGGGGGGAAGGGGCAGAGGGAGAGAGACAATTTCCAACAGACTCCACACTGAGCATGGAGTCCAACATGGAGCTTAATCTCATCTCCCAAGATCATGACCTAAGATGAAATCAAGGGCCAGATGCTTAATCAACTGAGCCACCCAGGTTACTTTCTACTGTAATTTTTATTTGAGCTCCACTTTGGAGTTCAGGTACTTATCCCACAATTTCTCTAATAATATCAAATATGGATAATATATTTAATCAATGGACTTGTTAATTTATTAAATTATTTTCAAATTCATTTATTCATTAATTGGCACATGCATGCTTTATTTCAACTATGTTCAACTATGTTCAAAAATGTTTATTGAGCTCCAGACACTGAGCTAGACACTTGTGATTCAAAGATGAACAAAATTTAGATTATACCTTAAGGAATTCAAAATTTAGTGGGGATAGGAGGAAATAGACACCAAAACATGTAATTTTAAAATAATGTAATCTGAGTAATATATAGAATTGTTGAATCACTATATTGTACACCTGAAACTAATTTAACACTGTGTGTTAACTATGCTGAAATTAAAATAAACCTAGAGAATATATTCAAATAAAAAAAATAATGTTGTAAAGTCAATAATAGTACAAGGTGTTGTGGATCACTGATGAGAGGCAGGAGAAAAATAGAACTATGAGGCAATAGGACATGGAAAAATAACTTTTTTTTATTAAAGATTTTTTTTAAATTTATTTATTTGACGGAGATAGAGAAAGCCAGTGAGAGAGGGAACACAAGCAGGGGGAGTGGGAGAGGAAGCAGCAGGCTCACAGCAGAGGAGCCTGATGTGGGGCTCGATCCCACAACACTGGGATCACGCACTGAGCAGAAGGCAGAAGCTTAACGCTCTGCCACCCAGGCACCCTGGAAAAATAACTTTTGATGTAGATTAAGGAAATGGAAGCAAGCAAGGAAGGACCAGAATATTCTTTGAGGCAGAATTTAGGGAAAGGTAGATTCTGTTATCATTGGATACCTGGTGAAGTCTAGGTAATGGAGAAAAGGAGACTCATCCATCATTTTGTCACCTACTTCACAAAGTTGTCCTGGCCCCATTCAATGGTCAGGTTTCTCTTTTACTTTAACCACGTCTTTCCCAAAGCAGTTACAAATTCTCTGATGCAGGGCATTTCCTATCTGTAGCAATGCTTAGTTTATGACTGGCAATTGATCATTATATTCAAAAAGAAGGAAGAAAAGAAGGCTATTATCTTTGCTGAATGAAGCATTCTAATCTTACATTGTTCTCAATGGATGTTATTTCCTTCCTGCCACTAGAGGGAAATGACAGAACTTTTAAAATTTTTCTGTCACCAGAGGAAATCTTCCTAAAGAAAAAGCCCCGCCCCCATCCAGTTAGAGACAATTTCTCTTAATCAGCATTTAACATGAATCATATTTTCACATTTCATCCAGCTAGGCTCTTGAATAAGTAATGCAGCATCTCAATAATGTGTGAAATAGCATAAAATAATACAGGTTTGTTTTGATAGTTATCATTATCTCTCTTTAGTCCTTAGAAACCAAATCCTATTATAGTTGCTTTTCCTACTCAAACACACACGTGTATATGCACACACACACACACACACACACACACACACTCCATATCACAGACTAGCAAGAAGGTATTTCCTCCCATTGTGCTTTAGTCTCTTTTCAAATACAGGGTTGGGAACTCTGCAGAAAAGAATGAACATACTCTTTTCCATATTTACTTGAACAGATTTAAAAATATGTCAACTTAAGTTTTGAGGTTGTAGAGAGAAACAGAACCAATAGGAGATGTGTGCATGTGTGTGCATGTGCGTGTGTACATAAAATAAGAAACTGCTTCACATGATTATAGAGGCTGAGAAGTCCCAAGGAACTGCAGGTGACAAGCTGGAGACCCAAGAGAGCCAATGGTAAAAGGTTCAGCCCAAAAGCTGGCAGGCTCAAAACTTGAGAAGAGTGATATTTCAGTTGGAGTCCTAAAGGTGGTAAAGGGCATTGTCCCTGCTCAAAGCTGTCAGGCAAGAGGGGTTCCCTCCTACTCATGGGAGGGTCAGCCTATTCTTTGTATTCAGGCCTCCAGTTGGGTGAAGGATACCAACATTAGAGATGGCGATCTCCTGGCCAACAGACACATGAAAAGATGCTCAACATCACTTATCACCAGAGAAAATGCAAATCAAAACTACAGTGAGACATCACCTCATACCTGTCAGAATGGCTAAAATAAAAAAACACAAGAAACAAGTGTTGGCAAGGATTTGGAGAAAAAGGAACCCTTGGGCACTGTTGGTGGGAATGCAAACTAGTGCAGTCACTGTGGAAAACACTATGGAGGTTCCTCAAAAAGTTAAAAATAGAACTACCCTATGATCCAGTAATCACACTACTGCATATTTACCCCGAAAATAAAAAAAACAAAAACACTAATTCAAAGGGATGTATGCACTCCTGTGCTTATAGAAGTATTATTTACAATAGCCAAATTATGGAATCAGCCCAGGGGGCCATCGATAGATGAATAAAGAAGATGTTTTATATCAATATATATATGTATTATTCAGCCATAAAAAAGAATGAAACCTTGCCATTTACAATGACATGGATGGAAGTAGAGAGTATAATGCTAAGTAAAATAAGTCAGTCAAAGAAAAACAAATACCATATGATTTCATTCATACATAGAATTTAAGAAACAAAGCAAGTGAGCAAAGAAAAAAAGAGAGACGGAGAGAGAGAGAGACAAGCCAAGAAATAGACTCTTAGAAATAGAAAACAAACTGATGGTTATCAGAGGGGAGGTTGGTGGGGCGATGGGTGAAATAGGTGGTGAGGATTGAGGAGTGCACTTGTGAGAAGCACTGGGTGTTCTTTTTTTTTTTTAATAATTTTTTTTATTATGTTAGTCACCATACAGTACATCCCTAATTTTTGATGTAAAGTTCCATGATTCATTACTCTTGTATAACACCCAGGAGCACTGGGTGTTCTATGGTAGTTTTGAATCACTATATTGTACACCTGAAACTAATATAACACCATATGTTAACTATACTGGAATTAAAATTAAAACAATAAGAGAGAGAGTGCGAGCAGGAGGAGGGGCAGAGGGAAAGGGCACCCAGAGCTCATCACAAGTGCCCTCCTTCAAGCAGACTCCCTGCCAAGCTCAGAGACAGACACAGGGCTCAATCCCATGACCCTTGGATCATGACCTGAGCCAAAACAAAATTGGACATTCAACCAACTGAGCCACCTAGGTGTCCCTGGGCCTCAGTTTTCCAATCCATAGACCAGGCTCAGTGCCTACCAATAACTGGATTTCTGTTAGGTGCAAATTATATAATTTATGTAAAATTCTAGAACAGTTCATTTCTCTACTGTTCCATATGTTCCACAATATACACTCCTTCAGCCGAACTACATTAGTCAGTCTCCTAGTCGGTTGTACAGAATTCCCATGGTACCCAGTCAAATGTCAGGTTTCTGAGGGTCCATTAAAGTTCTTGGGATTCTCCATTTATAGGTTTAATTGCTTCCCAGGAAAAGACTAACTCAGTAAATAGCAAGCACCAGAAAACTAAAAACTGGGATAGAATCCTATTTGTCTCTTAACAGTGTTTTGTCCTTCCCTACCTTCCTGCCTACTACTGGCTGGTCTCTCACAACTATAAGGTCCTTCGTTTTACAATTTGGTGATTTTTTTCAGGATCTAGTTTTCCAGATGGAAATTCCCTACTTTGAAGGTGTCATCATTTCCTATTATTGCTGCTTTTATTTTGCAGTGCCCTGAGTCTTCATATGCAAAATTAATTTAAGCTTATCCAAAAATTAAATCTTTGAAAACTTGGTGGCAACTTGCCACCATTTTTAATATCTGAAAATGCCTTAGTGTATTGCAACACTATTGGGATCCACAACTTGGGAATCTCAACCAAAGACGATTTCTCACTATTCTCCATAATGAAGTGATGGCTAACTTTTAGTAAGCAAGATAAAATACATGTCAACAATAAATTATTAATTAGCCTCTTAATCGCAGGTAATAAATGGGATTGGTAATGTTTCAGATGAAGTAAATATTCATAAGGTCAGCTTTTCTTTTATTAGTGATTACAGGAATTTCTGGCTATTTTGACATGGAAATATTTTCCTATCTTGCTCTGTTTTCTTTATTTGATCTAGAAGTAAGAATTGGACTTCTTATTAGGTTACTTCTACTATGAATCTATAGGGAAATCTCTATTAGGGGGAGTGGGAATAACATTATATACTTGTTTACCTGAATGGGGTTGCTGTATATTTTATTTTAATTAATTAATTAATTAAATTTAAGTTAGTTAACATACAATGTAGTATTGGTTTCAGGAGTAAAATATAGTGATGCATCACTTCCATGTAACACTCAGTGCTCATCACAAGTGCCCTCCTTAATGCCCATCACCCATTTACCCCATCTACCCACCCACTTCCCCTCCAGCAACCCTTTTTGTTCTCTATAGTTAAGAGTCTTTTATGGTTGCCTCCCTCTCTGTTTTTATCTTATTTTATTTTCCTTCCTGTTGCCTTTGTTCATCTGTTTTCTTTCACCACGTATGAGTGAAATCATATGGTATTTGTCTTTCTCTGACTGACTTAATTCACTTAGCATAATACACTCTAGTTCCATCCACATTGTTGCATATGGAAAGATTTCTTTCTTTGTGATGGCTGAGTAATATTTCGTTTTTAATTATTTATATGACAGAGAGAGAGAGGGAGAGAGAGAGTGAGCACAAGCAGGGGGAGCAGCAGGCAGAAGGAGAGGGAGAAGCAGGCTCCCCGCTGAGCAGAGAGCCTGACGCAGGGCTCAATTCCAGGACCTGGGATCATGACCCAAGCTGAAGGCAGACACTTAACCACAGGGTAAGTTTATTGAGTGGAAGTAATACCAGAACAGAATTTTGAATGACAGGCTCTAGTTAGCCTGTTAGTGGGCATGTGGAAGGAAAGAAAGGATCTGAAAGCAGAAGAAACATAGTATACAGTCATGGAGTTAATAGAACAGTGATAGTTCAGGGAGATAGTCATTTGAGTGGTACCTAAAGTGAAGGAGAAGGGAAGAGATGACACATCGGAGGCGAATCAATGGACTGTTCAGATGGGCAGTGGGTCTTATATGTCATACTGGGAATCTAGGCTTATAGCATTGAGAGTGATGGGAAGCCACTGAAAAATCAAAAAAGGAAGAAGGTGAGCACATTTTCAGGAAGGCACAAGAATAGCAGTAACATGGCCTCAGCCTCATGTTCAACTAGGGCCTGCTAAGTGTCAGTGCCTCCTGACACCCTGCATTATTGTGCCCATGAAGATGACACAAAAATGTCATTGCATCACCAAGCACTTCCAGTTGGCCAGGGCCCATCACGTGGTTCCTGATGTAACCAGGGTAACCTCAGTAAAATGGAGCGCTCCTAACACCCCAGCTCCTAGAGCTTGGCATGACATGTCATGTCATGCCATCACACTCCGTTCAGCTCAGTGAGCTGAGCTTGTCATTATTGTAAGCAGGCAAGAAAGAAAGACTATGGTGAAATTTTTCAGAAGTAAGATCTCTGGCAATCTGACATCCTTGGGGATGGCTAGACCATGGCAGTAAACTGAATAGCTAGAGAATAAAGCTAAAAGAAAAGCAGTCCACACTATCTCACATCACACACAAAAAATCAACTCAAAATGGATCAAAGGTTTGAACATAAGACCTGAAACCATAAAACTCTTAGAAGGAAACATAGAGGGTAAACTCCTTGGCAACAGTTTTGGCAGTGATTTTTTGGATTTGACATCAAAAACAAATGAAACAAAAGCAAAAATAAACAACTGGGTACATTAAACTAAAAAGCTTCTATACAGCAAAGGAAACCATCGACAAAATGAAAAGACAGCCTGTGGAATGGGAGAAAATATTTGCAAATCAGTTATCTGATAAAGGATTAGTATCCAAAATATATAAAGAAAATGGGCAGAGGAACTGAATAGACATTTCTCCAAAGAAGACATCCAGATGGCCAACAGGTACATGAAAAGGTGCTCAACATCACTCATCATCAGAGAAATGCAAATTAAAACCACAATGAGGGGTGCCTGGGTGGTTCGGTCTGTTAAGCATCTGGGTCATGACCCCAGAGTCCCGGGATGGAGCCCCACGTTGGCCTCCCTGCTCAGGGGAGCCTGCTTCTCCCTCTGTCTCTGCTCCTCCCCGTGCACCTCCCTCTCGCTCACTCTCTCTCTCTCAAATAAAAAATAAAATCTAAAAAAAACCCTTTAAAAATAAAACCAAAATGAAATATCACCTCACACCTGTTAAAATGGCTGTTATCGAGGGCTGGGAGAGGTTAAGATGGCGGAGGAGTAGGGGACCCCTTTTTCAGCCGGTCCCCTGAGTTGAGCTGGATAGGTACCAGACCAGCAGGAACATCCACAGAATCAGCCTGAGACGCAGGAAGATACATCTGGATCTCTACAAATGAACATCTCCAGCGCTGAGTATCGAGGTACGAAGCGGGGAGCCGTGAAACCGCGCACAGATATCGGAAGCTAAACAGAAGGGGGAGGGAGCCGCCGTGTCAGGGCGCCGGGAAGCGGTAGCCACCTGCACGGGGGAGCGGACGGACCGCGGACCCGCACGCTTGAGACAGCAGGCTGAGAAGGGAGCTCCGGGAGCG
>NC_048225.1:76865540-76865765 GCF_002007445.2 Ailuropoda melanoleuca
ATCCGGTGTGCTCACTGGATCGAGGCTGAGACTGGGAGCTCCAGGAGCGTGCGCGGGGCGGCTGGCGGCTGGTGGGCCACCTGCACGGGGGAGCAGGCGGACTCGCGGTCAGCACACGCGAGACACCAGACTGAGACGGGGAGCTCCGGGAGCTCGCGCGGGGCGGCTGGCGGGGTTGGAAACACAAAGGACAGAGATGCGCCGGCCCTGGAAGTGAGGGCTGGG
>NC_048225.1:76865865-77070838 GCF_002007445.2 Ailuropoda melanoleuca
GAATGGTATAGACTGGTGATGGGTAGTAAGGAGGGCACGTATTGCATGGTGCACTGGGTGTTATACGCACCTCATGAAGCATCGAACTTTACATCGGAATCCGGGGATGTACTGTATGGTGACTAACATAATATAATAAAAAAAAATCATTAAAAAAAAAAGATAAGTAAGCCTGGGGATGTAGCATATATCATGGTTAACAGTATTTTGTATTTGAAAGTTGCTAAGAGATTAAAAGTTCTCATCACAGAAAAAAATTGTAAGTGTGTGATGGACACTAATTAAATGTATTATGGTAATCATTTTGCAATATCTATCTATATCATGTTGTACACCTAAAACTAATGAAATGTTATATGTCAATTATATCTCAATTAAAAATAAATAAATAAAAGCACTCCTCTCTCAAAGCAAAGACCTCCAGCCACCCGAAAGTTGGAAACTGTGGCTCAAGGGCCAGAGGCAAATTTATTTGCCCACAAAACATTGCCCACAATGTGTGAAAAATTTGGGGTGGTGGGTTAGTCATTATTAAAAGACTGGCAAGTGACCCCCGGTGGCTCAGCCAATTATGCCTCTGACTCTTGATTTGGGCTCATGTCATGATCTCAGGGTGGTGAGTTCAAATCCTGCATTGGGGTCTGCACTGGGTATAGAGTCTGCTTAAGATTCTCTCTCCCTCTCCCTCTGCCCCACTCCCTGTCATTCACATGGGCTCTCTCTCTCTAAAAAAAAAAAAAAAAAAAGACTGGCAAGTTGACATTAAAATTGCCATGCCTGGTGTATGTTAAAATCCTGAACTCTCTGTGATGGGAATGCAAGCTGGTGTAGCCACTGCAGAAAACAGTATAGAGGTTCCTCAAAAAATTAAAAATAGTTTTACCGTATGATCCAGTAATTCCACTACTGAGTATTTACCTAAAGAATACAAAAACACTAAGTTGAAAAGATACATGCCCTCCTATGGCTATTTTTTACTTCTTAAAAAATATTTTATTTATTTATTTGACAGGGAGAGCACAAGCAGGGGAAGCAGCAGGCAGAGGGAGAGGGAGAAGCAAACTTTGCTGAGCAAGGAACCTGATGTGGGATTTGATCCCAGGACCCCTGGGATCATGACCTGAGCTGAAGGCAGACATTTAACTGACTGAGCCACCCAGGTGCCCCTGCCCTCCTATGATTATAGTAGCATTATTTACAATAGCCAAGGTTTGGAAGCAACCCAAGTGTCCATCCATAGATGAATGGATAAAGAAATGGTATATGTATACAATGGAATATTACTCAGCCATAAAAAAGAAATCTTGTCATTTGCAGCAGCATGAATGGATCTGGAATGCTAAGTGAAATAAGTCAGAGAAAGACAAATACCATAGTATTTCACTCATGTAGAATTTAAGAAACAAAACAAATGAACAAAGGGGAAAAAAAGAGACAAAAACCAGACTCTTAAATATAGAGAACAAACTGATGGTTGCCAGAGGAGAGGTGGGTGGGGGGAATGGGTGAAATAGGTGAAGGGGATTAAGAGCACTGAATAATGTATAAAATTGTTGAATCACTATGCTGTATACCTGAAACTAACATAATACTGTATGTTAATTTTACTTGAATTAAAAAAAAGAAAAGAAAAAAAACCCTGAAATAGCTTGTAATACTAGGCCTGTTTTAGTGTTTTAATTCATTGCCTACCATGCTTAAAACACTTCTTCAGCTATAAAACTGGGTGTTCTTATAGCAGCCACAGAACATAGCCTCACTAAGAGAGACACTGGCATGATTCATTTGTTGTACATACATTGAAAGAAATAAAAATGTATGTAAATAATAAATAAAAACTGAAGTTCTAACCTTCTTACAGACTTGGTCAAAACCTAGGATGTCACTGAGAGGAGAATATTTGCCTTTCCCAAATTCATCTTCCCTGCCTATAACTCCTTGTTCATTATACTTTATTTGAAATAATATAAGCTTTGCTCAGGGTTAATTTCAGTTAGAGACCAAACAAAATAAAACTTAACCCTGTCTTTTTTTTTAAATAAAAGATATTTATATAATTAATATGAAGAAAATGTGGGTCTGAGACAACAGAATACAACTTGGGGCAGCAATATGAATATGGGAGTTATGTAGGTTAAGTACTTAGTCAACTATGAAATGGCATAACTTGTCATCAAGGCTTAATTTACAATACACGATATGCTGTTGTGAAATGCAGCTACGTGTTAAGAAAATTTTTCCTGGAATCAGAAGTGCTTACTGATGGCAGTTTTTATAAACGTGCGCCACTTGTCCAAGCAGAAATTGTGTTTCCTGATAAGAAATAACCATTTGGAAATGGAAGTCTAACCAGACATGATGTTGCTTATCGTTTTGAAGACATAGCTGAAAAACTACAGGACGAGTTTTATGAAAAAGTAAAATCATTTGGAGTATTTCTTATTGCAACTCATAGAAACACTGATTTAATTAATACCATCTTATTTTTGTGGTATTGATGACGGTTTTACCATTACTAAATAACATTTGGAAGAGACAGAGGAGGGCCAGGACAGATGCCACTCCTGGGAATGATTTTAATGTGTTCAGAATTAGTCCTGAAAAACTTAATGCAGACGACTCAAAAATACTAAGAGTGATTTGAGACGGTATTCTTGTGAGTACAGCTGGTTCTTGGTGGTAACATTAGATTATAGTGAAACAAATCCAGAGTGATATTATTTTACAAGGACCCAGAACTCTAGAATCTGCCTACTACATTGCTCAGAGAAATCATTTTGGGTTAGACAATTTTAAACCTTACCTGTTGTGGATGTGACTGTTAGCTCTATAACCTGGACATGTTGCTGTGCTAGAACCACAGACAGTGCAATATGTTACTTAGATGAACAAAAAGTTAATACCTAATCTGCTGTAGAACATACAGATTGGGTGGCTGGGTCATTCACTACATGGTGCGGAAGAACATTTTTACTTGTTGGAGAAAAAAACTGATTTGTTCATGTTAATCAAAGGGAAATTCTAGATAGAACTTATGGGAGCGGTTAGATCAAAACTTGGCCCTTTAGATTGTTATTACAAACCATGTAAATGTTTTAAGTATTTACCTACAGGAGCATTTATTAATGGTATGCAAATATATGATTTCATTTGCTCTTTCCTAACAAAACTATGTCTCTGGGAAGCTCATTTGTCAAGGAAGAGTATGGTCCACTTTCATATACTGAAATTGGTCTCTGTCTCCTCTCACTGAGAGCAGTGGCCAAACCTACTGTTTCAAAATTGGGCATTAATTCTGAATTAGTGTTCTAATTCAGAACTGAGAAACAGTGCCCTGAATATAAAAACCAGTGTGAAAATTCTGTTTGGAAGAACCTATGTTTCTAATCAGCTGTTATTATAATGAATAAAATGAAAAATCATTTCCAGTTAAAACATGTGAAGCTGAATTCTGTATACAGGCATACCTCGGAAATATTGTGTGCTCCATTCCAGCCTGCTGCCATAAAGCAAATATCATCATAAAGAGAGTCAAATGAATTTTTTGGTTTCCCAGTGCACATAAAAGTTATGTTTACACTATATCGTAGTCTATTAAGTGTGCAATAGCATTATGCCTAAAAAAAACACCTTAATTTAAAAATATGTTATTGCTAAAAAAACGCCAACCATCCTCTGAGTTTTCAGAGAGTCATAATCTTTTTGCTGGTGGAGGATCTGGCCTCCATGTTGATGGCTGCAGACTGGTCAGGGTGGAGGGTGCTGAAGGTTGAGGTGTCTGTGGCAGTTTCTTAAAATCAGACAACAATTAATTTTGCCACATCAATTGACTTTTCCTTTCATGACAGTTTCTCTGTAGCATGTGGTGCTGTTCAATAGCATTTTACTCACAGAAGAACTTCTTTCAAGATTGGAGTCAGTCCTCTCAAATGCCACCACTGCCTTATCAACGAAGTTTATGTAAGATTCTAAATCCTTTGTTGTCATTTCAACAGTCTTCACAGCACCTACACCAGGAGTAGATTCCATCTCAAAAAACTCCTTTCTTCGCTCATCCATAAGAAGAAACTCCTCATCTGTTAAATTTTGATCATGAGTTTCCAGCAATTCAGTCCCATCTTCAGGCTTCACTTCTCTTTCTAGTTCTCTTGCTTTTCCCACCACCCATCTGCAGAACTTCTTTACCCCCACAGATATGAGAATTTTAGAACCAAAGCAAAGAAGTTGCTCTCAGGAGATTTTGACTTTCTCACGCTGTGCCATTCCTCCACTAAGGCAAAAAACACATGGAGAATAATTGTGTGAAGAGGGTTCAGGTATGAGGAGGTAGGAAGGGATGGGAGAGCAGGAGGAGAGAGAAAAAGAGGACTTGTAGAACATAAGAAAAAGAGTTGAGAACCACTGTTCTGGAACATAGTATTTAAAAATCACTCCAGATGGTTTGAATAATTAACTAGTCAAAGGGCAGATATGCCAAATATCTGGGTGATGATCCCAATCGGCCTTTCCCGGTATCTGCTCATTCTACAACATTGTTACAATTAAAAGTTGCAAGGCTGTAAATACCTTAACTCATGACTTGCCTTCTTTGAAAACAAATTTCTGAAACTTACAAGTGCTTTTTCTTTTCTTTTTTTTTTTTAAAGATTTTATTTTTATTTATTCGACAGAGATAGAGACTGCCAGCGAGAGAGGGAACACAAGCAGGGGGAGTGGGAGAGGAAGAAGCAGGGCTCATAGCAGAGGAGCCTGATGTGGGGCTCGATCCCATAACGCCGGGATCACGCCCTGAGCCGAAGGCAGACGCTTAACCGCTGTGCCACCCAGGCGCCCCTACAAGTGCTTTTTCTTTTTCTTTTTTATAATTTTTATTTTGTTATATTACTCACCATACAATACATCCCCAGTTTGATGCAATGTTCCATGATTCATTATTTGCATATAACACCCAGTGCACCATGCAATATGTGCCCTCCTTAATATATAAGTGCTTTTTCAACAGCTTATTCATTTGACTGCCTATACACATTCCTTAGTTGGTTTACCTGAGATGCCCTTATGGAAATGAACTCTTCTCAGGATTATTTCCTTCCACTGCCAGGTTATTGGTAAGCATTCCATCACCAGTTTTGAGTTGCTTAACCATGGTGAGGGTGATGATTTTCTCCATCTGTCTACCCATTCACCCATTCAACATTTAATGGGCATCTACTATATGCAAGGAAGTGGGAATTCAAATAAGGATAGAATACGGCCACTGCATCCAAGCAGTCAGTCTGCTGAGAATGGGAGACCTGTGCATAGACAGTTACAATGTGACATTGGCTCTAGTAGAAGTAGGCAAGGAGTTTTAGGGGATCATTGAGAAACTGAAGCTGTACCTACCTCAAAGATATCAGAAGTGTCAAACAGCTAGTTACTCTGTTTCCAGCCACCAGAAGGGCTTCTGTACTCCTTTGCTCCGGCAGTAACAGCCATTGTAAAGATATTTTATCCTTACCAACTACCTAACATCTTCATCTGTTTAATTTTGAACTTCAGATGCAAGGGATTGAGTTAATCATGCCCCTTACATCATGGGTCATTGATTAATTCATCAATCCATTACCTAGTTACTTATGAGGCTAGGCCCAGCAAGCCAGCAGGACCCAGAGACACACAGACATTGGAATTATATCTCTAAATGAAAAGATTAATCTCTATTACACATTGCTTGATTTGCCACTTTATTCCGCAAAGGATTGGAGGCAGGTGAGAGTAAGTTAGATCCTGTATTCACCAAGGTTACTGGTAATCCAGAGTTGTCCATTTGCCTTGATTTGAAACCTTGGAAAAGAACACATACCTCACAAGCACCAAGGATATTAAACTGCTTTTGGCAGAAACTTTAATTTCTGAAAATCTGAAGTGTGTCTAAACTGAAAAGGATTATCAGTTTAATTCAGAACATTTTAGAGCAAAATGATTCTGCCTCCCCTTTCTTACTACATTTCTGTTCTCTCCTGCTGCCCTATTCAGTGTCACCTTACCCTCAGAAATTTGCCAGCTTAAGCTTTGGGCCATGTTATGTCACCCCTCTTTCTCCATTTGGAGGACCCTCCCATGTGAATTAATTTGGTGACATCAGTTCAGGAAATAAATATTTCTCTAGAAAGCAATGTTGCTCTCTTTTTGATCATGTCTTGAAAAATATAACTAAATGAAAATGAAAAGTAATGAGACAGATTTCCATTCATGATCATCTGTTACAGTTGCTTATATGTCTGTCAGCCTGGGAACTTGGGTTCTGGGGGAAGGAATGTGGATTTTGGCATCAAGTAGCTTTACTTTATTTCCCAGTATAGTGGTGTATGAACTGTGTATCCCAAGACAAGTGACTTAGTCTGAGCCCCAGTTTTATCATCTGTTAAACCAAGAATAATAGTGGTCTTGTGCTTTCTGCTTCCTTTGTACATGGCATCTCCCTCCATCCAGCAAGCTCTCCCCTTTCTGTTTTTTTTTTTTTTCCACTTAATGTGAATTCTACCCATCCTTGAAGACCAAGATCCAGGCACTATTTCCTCAACCTCTCCAACCTACTGTAATCTCTGCCCCTTTGAACTCTTTATAGTAAATAGTAAATAGATATTCTCTGTCTACCCACTTAGCCCTTATACTCACTACCTTTGTAAAACATTATTCTCATGAAGAAAGAAAAGAAAGCCAAAAAGGCAGGAGCTGAGTGTTTTTTTTTTTCCCTTCAAAAAACTTTTTTTTTCACCAGTTTTCTGGTTCCATCTTCCATCTACATTCTTGATTTTTCAGTAGTAGGGTAGACTTCCTGGGTACTTGTTAGACATTCCATTGTTGAGTTCTCTGTCCATTTAGCTAGTTCTACTTTGAAAGAAGAAAAAAAAAGAGAGATAAAACCCTTCTGCTACTCCCCCAGGTGAGTAGCAGGATCTTCCTGGCCATTTTCCTTACCTCCCACGAGGAGAATTATGAGTTTTCCTCGAACAACTAAGATCAGCATTGCCATTACTGCCAAATGACAGTGTTGGACAATGCTCAGCTGTGTGTTTGGATTGCATTGAAAAGGATGTCATCATCCCATTACTTCCAGATGCGTTATCATCTTTCACTCTGCCCATCATCAACAAGCTCATCATTTATTTCATTTTTATCTTTGGCCACCATATATTTTCTCTAAATCATTTATATTTTGTCATGGGGTGTGTGGAGCCAGGATCTAAATTATTACTTCCTCAGAGATATAAGAACCTCTTAAGAACAAAGCATTCTCCTGTGTATATTTACCAGTTGCTATGAATACTGCGTTTTCCAGGATAGCCTGTCACTCTAATATTTTGCCTAAGCTTTATATGCATATTCTTATTTATAGGTCCCACTTTGAGGTTTGGAGAATAAGGTTCTCAGACTCTGATCCCAGCTTTTAAGGAACTGTCCATTCTATGGTTCTATGCAGAACCACAAAACAAAAACTAGAAGATTGTAAATAGAAAGTGTCAGGCTGATTAATACAGATAAGAGTATTGTATCATTTCAGAGCAATTTAGTGTCAGGAAGGGGCAGAAATCTCTTTGCAATGATATCACAAGTCATGGCCTTAGCAGAGTATTCTATCCATTCATATTTTTAAAGTTATAGACTTGTTAACATCTTTTTTATTTTTTTTTCATTTCCACCTGAACATACATTTATGTATGTTTGTATTTAATTTAAGTTCAATTAATTAATATATAATGTATTATTTGTTTCAGGGGTACAGGTCTGTGATTCATCAGTCTTACATAACGCCCAACACTCACCACAACACGTACCCTCCCCAATGTCCATCACCCAGTTACCCCATTCCCCCCTCCCCCTCCCCTGCAGCAACCCTCGGTTTGTTTCCTAAGTTTAAGAGTCTCTTATGGCTTGTTTCCCTCTCTGATTTCATCTTGTTTCTTGTTTTCCTGTCTTCCTGTATGATCCTCTGTCTTGTTTCCTAAATTCCACACATCAGTGAGAACATGTGATAATTGTATTTTTCTAATTGACTTATTTCGCTTAGTATAATACCCTCTAGTTTCATCCATGTCATAGCAATGGCAAGATTTCATTTTTTTGATGCTGAGTAATATTACATTGTGTGTGTGTGTGTATATGTGTGTGTGTGTGCATATATATATATATATATATATATATATAGCATCTTTTTTATCCATTCATCTGTCGATGGACGTCTTGGCTCTTTTCCATAGTTTGGCTGTTGTGTACATTACTGCTATAAACATTGGGGTGCAGGTGCCCCTTTGGATCACTACATTTGTATCTTTGGGGTAAATACCTAGTAGTACAATTGCTGGGTCATAGGGTAGCTGTATTTTCAACTTTTTGAGGAACCTCCATACTGTTTTCCAGAGTGGCTGCACCAGCTTGCAGTCCCACCAACAGTGTAGGAAGGTTCCCTTTCTTTGCATCCTCACCAACATCTGTTGTGGTGTGAGGTGGTATCTCATTGTGGTTTTGATTTGTATTTCCCTGATGTTGAGTGATGTCGAGCACTTTTTTATGTGGTTTTTGGCCATTTGGATGTCTTCTTTGCAGAAATGTCTGTTCATGTCTTCTGCCCATTTCTTGATTGGATTATTTCTTCTTTGCATGTTGAGTTTGATAAGTTCTTTATAGATTTTGGATACTAGCCCTTTATCTGATATGTCATTTGCAAATATCCTCTCCCATTCTGTCAGTTGTCTTTTGGTTTTGTTGACTATTTCCTTTGCTGTGCATAAGCTTTTTATCTTGATGAAGTCCTAATAGTTCATTTTTGCCATTGTTTCCCTTGCCTTCGGCAACGTGTCTAGGAAGAAGTTGCTGCAGCCAAGGTCATAGAGGTTGCTGCCTGTTTTCCTCGAGGATTTTGATAGATTTCTGTCTCACATTTAGATCTTTTATATATTTTGAGTCTATTTTTGTGTATGGTGTAAGGAAATGGTCCAGTTTCATTCTTCTGCATGTGGCTGTCCAATTTTCCCAACACTATTTGTTGAAGAGACTGTCTTTTTTCCACTGGAAATTCTTTTCTGCTTTGTCAAAGATTAGTTGACCATAGAGTTGAAGGTCCATTTCTGCACTCTCTATTCTGTTCCATTGATCTATTTGTCTGTTTTTGTGCCAGTACCATATTGTCTTGATGATTGCAGCTTTGTAATAGAACTTACAGTCCAGAATTGTGATGCCTCCAGCTTGGTTTTCTTTTTCAATGTTCCTCTGGCTATTTGAGGTCTTTTCTGGTTCCATACAAATTTCAGGAGAAGAGAAATAATAAAGATTAGAGCAGAAATCAATGAAATAGAAACTAAAAGAACAAAAGAAGAGATGAATGAAACTACAAGCTTGTTCTTTGAAAGAATTAATAAGATTGATAAACCAGCCAGACTTATAAGAGAAAGGACCCAAATGAATAAAATCATGAATGAAAGAGGAGAGATCACAACCAACACCAAAGAAATATAAACAATTATAAGAACATGTTATGAGCAACTATATGCTGACAAATTAGACAATCTGGAAGAAATGGATGCATTTCTAGAGATGTATCTAACTACCAAAACTGAACCAGGAAGAAATAGAAAACCTGAACAAACCCATAACTAACAAGGAAATTGTAGTGGCAATCAAAAAATCTCCCAGCGAACAAGAGCCCAGGGCCAGATGGCTTCCCAGGGGAATGCTACCAACATTTAAAGACAAATTAATACCTATTCTTCTGAAGCTGTTTCAAAAACTCAAAATGGAAGGAAAACTTCCAAACTCTTTTTATGAGGCCAGCATTACCTTGATCCCCAAACCAAAGACCTGACCAAAAAGAAGAATTACAGACCAACATCCCTGATGAAGATGGATACAAAAATTCTCACCAAAATACTAGCCAATAGGATCAAATAGTACATTAAAGGGATTATTCACCACGACCAAGTGGGATGTATTCCTGGGCTGCAAGGTTGGTTCAACATCTGCAAATCAGTGAATGTGATACACTACCTAAATAAAAGAAAGTACAAGAACCATATAATCCTCTCAATAGATTCAGAAAAAGCATTTGACAAAGTACAGCATCCTTTCTTGATTAAAACTCTTCACAGTGTAGAGATAGAGGGTACATACCTCAATATCATAAAAGCCATCTATGAAAAACCCACAGCAAATATCATTCTCAATGGGGGAAAAACTGAGAGCTTTTCCCCTAAGGTCATGAACATGGCAGGGATGTCCACTATCACTACTGCTATTCAACATAGTACTAGAAGTCCTAACCTCAGCAATCAGACAACAAAAGGAAATAAAAGGCATTCAAATTGGCAAAGAAGAAGTCAAACTCTCACTCTTTGTAGATGACAAGATCCTCTATGTGGAAAACCCAAAAGATTCCACCCCAAAATTGCTAGATCTCACACAGGAATTCATTAAGGTGGCAGGATATAAAATCAATGAACAGAAATCAGTTGTACTTCTATACACCAATGAGACAGAAGAAATAGAGTTTTGTTAACATCTTAAAAGATATGTTTCCTTGGTGTTAGGGGGGCTTGAAGGACCTGGAAGAGGATGTTCTCTGCACAGTGAGTCTACTTTCTCAGGCCTGCAAGCTGAGTCTGAGCTGGCTGGTGTGGCTCAGTGTGGCCCACATGTGGGCATCATCAGTAGGGAATCATGTGCTTCCAGTTCATGATAAGCCTGGTGTGAAGCAGAAGCAATGACAGAGGTGGTTAAAGCCTCTAGGATGACTTCATCATTGGAAGGGTAAGATCCAGATTCAGTCAGTTTCCTTTATCCCAACACCCCTGTCCCCACTTCCTCTTGGCTAATTACTCACATAGTGTGCACAGCATGAGTAGAGAGAAGATTAGAACACTAGAGGAGGTTAAAAAGCCCAGATTCTCATTCTGCATTTGATGTTCACTGAAGTTCCCGGACAATCCATTTATTTCATTTCATCTTTGCTTTGCCATTGGCAAAAGAAGGTAATTGAAGAAGATGAGTAGATTTTTATACTTTTTAAAAATTGGTGATAGGCTTTTATCGATAAAATCTTACACAAAGCCAAGGCATATAAAAGAATCAAAGCAGAGCCGTGTTTGAAGTGGGCAGAGAAGTCTATTTAGCTTCTCCTCCACAGAGCCTGAAAGCACCATACAACAGAGTCTGAAATTGCAAGCCTCCACATCTCCAAGGTGATTTCCAGCTCAGACCTTCTATGAAGAAAAGAAAGTTTCATCCCTCTCCTCCCCTTTTTTACAAGGAAATGTCGTTTGTTTCTGCTTGCCTAATGTGAATAAAAGGAAAGGAGTATGGACAAGGGCATGGTCATGTATAAGTAACTTCACTTTGTTCTTCTGCCTTCATGAGGATATGAAAGCAGAGGAAGTAAAGAAGAGTTCTGTACCTCAAAGTGGTCATCCCTCTACTCCTCCATTAAGCAACAAAACAAAACAAATGAACCTAAAGAAAAAAGAGAGCCATATTTCCTGACAAAACACCACTCCCTTTCCCCCCATCTTCACCTCCATGAAAGAATGGAGTCCATGAGGTCCTCTTTAAACCCCATTCCTAAACCCCAGAAATGTTAAGGCAGGAGATTAAAGTATGATCAGGAGAGAATGAAGAGGAAATGGGTGTGTGAGATAAGGCATTTCCAAGATAGCAGGCCTGGGTGTTGACTTTGGAAGGTCAGCCTCTCCATCCTTAGACAACTTCTTTGGTGGCAGGCATCTGTCATCCTTCTCACTGTAAAAGGTGTTATATCAGAATTAATAAAATAAGCCCTGGACTTGCTCCGATTCCAGGCTGTTTATGCCACAAAGTACATGATGTCTTACGAATCACTAATTCTCACAGGTCCATAAATGAGAAATCTACTATATTCTTCATAGGAAGTGTACTCTTTTTTTTAAGTTTACAGAGCTAAAAAATATACATATGTCCTCTGGGGTGCCCTCTAATTCTACTCCCTGTCCTCTCACCTTATTTTATCCAATTTTCCTCCTCTTTTTATCCAACAATGGGAATAAGGGAGAAAGGGATTGTCTGAGTTCATTTCTGGAAAAGAAGTAGGTAAAAGGGGAAAAGAGGAATAACCATTCTTCTCTTTCAAAATGCCTACTGCCCCTCCAACTCAAGCCCGTTTCTTTCCTCTTGAGGTGAATATTTGTGACTTCATTCAGAGATGAGTCAGCTTAGCTAATGAAATCATAAAGAAGTCGGGATATGTTGTGTTCATTCGACTGAATTCCAACGAATGCATATAGTTTCACACTAAATCCAACCTAAAAAGAAAAAAAATGTCTTATTCATTGTTGAGTTACTTGTCTAATCTGGGAAGCTCTATTAGAAGGCTTTTATTACAATGAGGGATTTGTGGCAGAAATTGGGCCATGATGTATAAACAGCTGATAAGGATTGGCTCTTATTTTAAAACCAGAAAGTTAACCATTAAAAAAAAAGTATAGACTCATTGAAGAATTTTAGAGGGAAAGGAAGCTTAGATGTGTAACAAATTATGTCAAATCTAGTGGCTTAAAACAGCAATCATTTATGTAACTCATGAATCTGCATTGGACAGGCTTTGGTGGGGAAAGCTTGTCTTTGCTCCATGTGGCATCAGCTGAAGCTGCTTGCTGGGGGTTGGGGCATCCACTTCCAAGGTGGCTCACTGACATGGCTGACAAGTTGGTGCTAGTTTTTGGCTCGGAGCTCAGTGGGGATTGAAGGCTTTTGAGAACTCTTTCTTTCTACCTGGGCTGCTCTGTGGGCTGAATAGTGGTTGGGTTCCCAAAGTCAGAATCCCAAGATATAAGAAGTAGAAACAGCCGATTTCATGAGGCTTGGACCTAGAAACAGCCGCAGCATTACATTCACTGAATTCCATTGGTCAAGCATTCTCAGAAACCAGATTCATGGGAAACCACTCAATGAGAGAAATATCAAAGAATTTTGGGATTATAATTTAAAACTTCTAGAACGTGAGATAGAGTTGTATGTAGTTGTGGAGGGTGGTATGTTAAAGGAGGGATAATACGATCTGAAAGCAACATTAGGAGACAAGAGGACACATACCCCACCTTCATGCCCAGTGGTATGAAAGCTACCAGACCTGAACTACTTGAGTGGGCTACAGGGGAAGCAGTGTCCTCAGGGTGAGTCAGAGTCCTCTTAATAGGAAGATGAAAGGAGAATTCAGAGAAGGGTTAAGAATATAAGAAACTTTACTTATTATGACCATGAGTTGTGTAAGGCACAGAGAAAGTGTTTTGAGACTAGGGAAGGGTAGGAGAAAGAGACAGATTAGGTGATATGTGGGACCTAATAAGGATGAGAGCACAGAAAGAGTGGAGTGATGTGTTAGCAATACCTATGAGCATAATGAGATTGAACTCCATGGATTCAAGGCAAGCAGCATATGAGGACTAAGGACCAAAGTTATAAAAGACTCCTATAGATCAGCACAAAAGCAAAAACTCAAAAGGAAAAGTGACAAAAACTAGTGAGGCACAGGCAATTCACAAAGAACATCTGTGACCAATAAAGTTAAGATGCTCAATCTTACCAGAAATCAGAGAAACACAAATTAAAACTATAGCAAAGTATTATCTTATTAATATCAAATTGGAAAAAATAAACCTAAGAGCCTGATGATATATCAGCTATTGGTCAGACTGTGAAGAAAATAATAACTTTCATATATTGCTGGTGAAAGTGTAAATTGATACACCAGTTTAACAATATGCTTTGTAATGGGGCACTTTCAATTCCAGGTGTATTGCCCTAGAGAAATTCTTGCACCTTTCAATTCCAGGTGTATTGCCCTAGAGAAATTCTTGCACACATGAAAGAGCTTATATATACCAGAGTATTACTTGACAATATTTTTATGGTAATGAAAAATTATAAACCACCACAAAGTCAGGAACAGGAGAATGGGAAAGTATAATGTGGAATAGCCATATGATGTAATACTGTGTGGCAGTTTACATGAATGAATGAGAGCTATGCATATTAACACAAATACATCTCAAAAACACAGTAAGTTTCAAAGCAAGTTATGAAGGATGAGTTCAGCATGATACCAGTTCCTCAATAAAATGGGAATGACGATACCTACCTTGTGGGGTTATAAGATCATGAGTGAATACAAAGAAGGTGCTCGGAATAGTGCTGGGCACATTGTAAACATTGCATGTGTTAGTTACTACTATTGCTGTTATTACTATTGTTGCTGATATATAAAAAAATTTGCACAGAAATAATAAAATCTTATCAACCTATCTCATGATTGTGATTACTATTGGAGTGGGCTGCACAGAAGATTTCACCTCTTTCTACGATACTTATTTCTTTTTAAAAAATGTTTGAAGCTATCATGGTAAATAGCAGGGGGATACATGGGTGTTGTGGATACATACATTCCTAGAAGTCCATGCTAACACTGTGACACCCTCCAGTGTCAGCTCCTGTCAAAAGACAGAAGCCAGCCACCCAGGACTTGCCATATTTTCTTAAGATGTGCTTTGAAATGACTTCACTTACTTTCTAGGAATGGGACGTCCAATTATTTTCATGTTTGACTCATCAGTGAATAAGGAACCAGGGACTATTTTGAGTGACAGATTTCCAATTTAGTGGAGATTAAAAACTGACCTAAAACAACCCCCCCTCCCAAAGTATAAGATTTATCAGGTTAATCATAGGGACAGTAGGTCAGCCTATCCTTAAAGGAACATTCTCTAAACTCCCTTTCTGGGCCTTATTTCCAGAGCAAAGATGTTGAACGTGTGGTGGTCCAGGTAACACTCTTCAGAAGTGGACATTGTGAGGTGGCAAAGTGACAGAGAGATGCCACCCCAGGCTGGGATCATCTCTGAAGAAGTCTATAGTACCTCAGTTAGAACCCTTTTAGTTAAGAGTGTTGAAGCACCTGGTGTTTGGGATTGAAAGATTGGCTTTTGGAAATCCCCATCATAGGGAAAGTAAACTTTTATAGTTTGATGGGAGAGATTTGGTAAAATACTAATATTTGAACTTAATTCCTCACCTGCTGAGTTAGTAACAGGGTATGCTCCGCATTGTCCTTAGGGCTGGGTAGACCATGCCTTATTTGTAGGGCAGAGTCTTCGGACTGAAGAGATCAAGGCCCTGAGGAACAGGCCAAAAGTTTGGGAAGCAGGAGAGTCAACAGAAACAGAATCCTCTCATTTTGCATTAGTGTGCTGGGCCTGTTGTATGCCCCGCTCACCCTTGAGTCCTGATCAGCTGACCAGCACCAGTCATTAATCCAGCCACACTGAGATGATGACCACTGCTGTCTGCAAACAAATGATTGGTTATCAAGTGGGTCAGCCTTGTGACTGTTCCAAAGCCCTTTATAAAGGGCCCACAGATATCATGTAGTTGTTACAATCCTAAGTGGGAGCCTGAACCAAGGCAGAGAAACAGAGAAACTGGTGCAACTCAGAGAAGCTTCCTACACAGTTTCCCCTTCCACACCAGCTCCATTCTTCTCCACACAGCATGATTCAATTCCGCTCCTTCCCACCTGAGGGAGTGGAAGAGGTTCTGTCCACGTGGCTGCTACCCAGAGGCATGCCTGCTTCACTGCAGTGAAAAAGGTGCATCGTTAGTTCAGTCCAACCAGAAGTGTGCTCTGTATTCCCAGCATGGATTTTCATCCTCCCAAGAGCACTGTAGAGTTAACCTTTATTGAGCACTTAAACAAGTTTTATATGTTTAGTTCAGTTAGTCCCCACAATAATCCTCTGTGGTATGTAATATTATTATTTTTATTATTATTATTTTCATTTTAAAGATGGGAAATTAAGTCTTAGATTAAGTACCAGAGTTAAACAGTATGCAGCAGAATGAATGAGTATTTGAGGTTGAGTCTGTTAGTCTAATTCCAAAACTTGTGCTTTTAATGACTGTGTAACAGTATTTGGACCCACTCATCCTATAAAGCCTTTCTAATTATTTCGTGGAGTAGAAATTACAAAAGGGCATGAACAGAGGAAGTTACCTCATAAATAGATAATTAGGCACATTCCATTTAATATCATGTGGTGAATCTACAGGGAAAATATTATTATCAGAAGCTATAAATCTTGTCAGGGAGAGGTGAATAGAAAAGTGAGTAAGATCAGAGAACAATTAAGCTAAGACCTACTCTAATTCCTCAGGTTTTCTGAGGTATTTTCTTAAGTATTGTTTCCTAAACTTCTCAACAATGTGTTACCACTCATTTGTCCTTATCATCTGTGATAACTGTCAGGATGGGACTTCCAAGCTATGACATTGAGAATTCCTGAAAAGCATGAAGGAATGCCCTGATTAGGGGAAGGGGGAACTGGCTGGAATAACTACAAAGATAAACATTCGAGTTACCAAAAAAATGGCTCAGAAATGAAAAAACTGAAGCTGAATAGACAGGCAGAGTCCAGAAGATGGAGTCCATTCGGGGCATGTTAAAAGAGTTTGGGGCTTTAGCTTGTGGCCGGTGGGAAACCATCAAATGGTTTCAAATAGGCAAGTGATAGGATCACATTTGCATTTTTAGGTACTTGGCTCTGAGAGCTGGGTAAAACTTTGGGGTAGAAACCCAGTAAAGAGACTGTTGTAATTGTCCTGGCAAGAGATGAGGAGGGATTGACTCAAATCAAAGACAATGAAATAGAAAGCAGGGAAGGGTACAGGAGATATTTGGGAATGGAATCAGAAAGACTTGATGATGACAGGATATAAGAACTCTACAAGAGAAAGAGAATGGTTTGGCTCACACTCTAGGGGTTTCCACATTGGCTACTTCAAAGACAGAGAACTGCTTTTTCCCTTTCTCTCTGCTGATGAAGCACCAGGGCTAGTCCACTGTATCTTCTCTATTTATGTTCATGGCAGATTTTTAGGGGTCTTGTCATCCTTCTTTGCCATAAGACCTGCGTGGGGAACTATGCTGGCTCTCCCTAGCAGATCTTCCTAACTCAAAATCTCAAAAGCAGGATGTGGAGTAATTTACTGTTTGCCACATGAAAGGATCCTTGGGAATCTTTAGGCAAATTGCTTCATCTTCTACCAAGAGCTCTGCATCCCATGAGGCTGTACAGCTTCAATAAGTCAGTAAAAATGTGGCATGACTTCTTTCCCCAGGCTAGGAAACTGGTATCTTTGCACCCAAGAAGAGACAAAAGCAACTTTTCAACTGATAGCAGTGTACTTTACTAAAGAAAGGTTGGAAAACTACATTGGCTACATTAGCCTCTAAGAGTTAAAACGGAAGTAGATGAGATCATTCGGTGAGAAATGTAGAAGGAGAAAAGTGGCATGAAGATGAATTCCAGGGAAATACCAAGTTTTGAATTATGTGTGGACAAGAAGGCAAACATTGGGACTGAAGTAACAGGAACGTTAACAGAATATTTTACTGTAAAAACCCAGGGGCAGAGCATTTTAAAGAAGGAAATAGTAATGAATTGTCAAAGTTCAAATAAACTAAGGTCAATGTGAAGTGTCCATTAGGATTAGCCGCTTCAGTGGATTTACTGGGGTAGCAGATTATAGTAAGTTGAGGTTTGAATGGCAGGTAAAGAAATGGCTGAGATAAGTAGAGGGGAGAAATGCTGTATAAGCAGGGGTATCCACTGAAGGAAAGGAGCCAATGGAGAAGGGCCGACTAAAGAAAGAAGAAAGAGAGAAACAGTGACTGATGGAGCTGGGTCCTATAGGAGACAGGAGGAGCTGGGATCCAGAGCACAGAGGAGTGTGTTTGCTCTGAACCAGAGAAATGGCAATTCATTTTGCTCTACAAATGAAGAAAAGTGTGTGTGTGGGTGGGGTGGGGTGGGGGAGTGTGAATGTAGATATTTATATAGAGAAACAGGAAGTTTAAATATTTCATGCTTGATTGCCTCAAATAAAAGAGTCAGTATTTGGTGCTGTCTTGAACTGAGGTTATAGTGACCCTAATCCATAGGGTTGAGTGATTCTCTTCAATGATACCCAAACCCCCAGTTCAGGAACAAGGGTAACCTAGATCCTTGATCCAGGGTTGGTTGAGTAGGTGTGGCAGCAGATGTGTGAACACTGTACCTTTGCATTACAGTTAAGTTGCTTGAATCTGTACCATCAATGCACATGGTGGCCCATCACTTAGATTATTTATTCTACATACACTCTGTATATCAGTATTTTTACTTATACATAGCTTTTTTTTTCTGCATGGAAAAAGAACCAGAGGGTTTTTTGTTTTGTTTTGTTTTGTTTTTTTAATTGTTCTTCTTGAAGTAAAGAAAGGAAATAAAGCTCTTTTAAAAAAATATTTTTTATTTTATTTTATTTATTTTATTTTATTTTTTAGAGAGAGAGAAAGAGCAGGGAGAGGGACCGAGGGAGAGAGAGAATCTCAAGCAGGTTCCATGCTGAGCACAGAGCCTGACACAGGACTTGATCTCACAACCCTGAGATCATGACCTAAGCAGAAATCAAGAGTTGAATGCTCAACCCAATGAGCCACACAAGTGCCCTAGAAATACTCCTCTTTTGACAAGTTATTTTCTTTTGATAAGTTGATCTAAAGTCAGTCCCACATATTTTGGTTGTTAATATTTTCTGAGTCTGAGGTTCTCAAGATTAATTGTCAGGCTATTTCAGAGGCTAAATGTCACCACTTTATAGACAGTCAATTCAAATAAAATAGATTATCATCAACTTGGTAAAAGGTACTGCAATTGAGTGCTTACCCCTTTGTACCGAATTAAGAGCTTCTTTGGACCGTAGCAGGAGTTCATAATTAAGAAACAGAGACAAGTTGAACTTATAGAAAACCAGCTTATTAATACAGAGGCTAAATTGCTTAATGCCACTGGATAAACCTCTCTTCAGTTTCTGGGACTGGAAACAGGTTGGATAAAAGAGATGGAAGCAAAATGGGAACAAAACATTACAGATGGGGCGCCTGGGTGGCACAGCGGTTAAGCATCTGCCTTCGGCTCAGGGCGTGATCCCGGCATTGTGGGATCGAGCCCCACATCAGGCTCCTCTGCTATGAGCCTGCTTCTTCCTCTCCCACTCCCCCTGCTTGTGTTCCCTCTCTCTCTCTGGCTGTCTCTATCTCTGTCGAATAAATAAATAAAATCTTTAAAAAAAAAAAAAAAACATTACAGAAACTTAGTTCTTGACTTCAAGTAATTTGCATGGAAATTGGGAAAGCAAAACTTATTCCTTTCTACATACCGAACAGTCAGTTGTGTTTTTTGTTTGTTTGTTTGTTTCTTAGAGGAAAAACTCTTTTATTTATTTTATTTATTTATTTATTTATTTTTTAAAGATTTTATTTATTTATTTGACAGAGATAGAGACAGCCAGCGAATGTGGGGCTCGATCCCATAACGCTGGGATCACGCCCTGAGCTGAAGGCAGACGCTTAACCGCTATGCCACCCAGGCGCCCCCGAACAGTCAGTTTTTAATAGAATTCTTAGTCTGTTCTAATTGTCAGTCAGGGGTCTAGCTACAGATTTTTAACGCTAGAGTTAGATATGCATTTAGAGTAGAGCTGGCCTCTGAATACAAGGTAACTTTGCTTAAATGAATGTTGAGGAATTTGAGGAATGTTGTAGAACTGAAAGTGAAGCTAGGAAAATTGCCTTGGCTCTGTCAGAGACAAAAATTGTTTAAATACTTTAAGGCTCAGAATAGCTAATGAGGGTACATGCCTCAGTGTCAAGTTAGGGAAATATCAGTTTCAGTGGAATTCTAACTGGGTCAGGCTTCTCTAGATAAAGCAGAAAATGCTAAAGACCATAAAAAGGCTAGAGAACTGGATTAGGGGTTAGTTTCCTGTCTTTCTGGGGTGAGGCTTTGTGCTCCTCTCTTAGGATTCAACCTGGCAGATCTGAAGAACACAACGCACATGAGCCATCAGGGCAAAGGGAACACATACAAAACTGCCTAACTTCCCTGCCCTGACTTTTACTTTCCTCAAAGCAGCAGCTTTCCCTCCTTCCAAATCCTCCACACAGCTGCCTCTAACTTCATTTTCACATCCTAGACTGGCTCTCTCATTCTCTCCTACAGCGTACATGTTTCTCTACAGCACACCTTTTCTCTTGGGTCCACTTTCCTTGGGCTCTTTGGAACCTGACCTTGCCATTGGAATACCTAAACAAATGCTCCATTATAGAAAAACCCATTAAGGTTTCTTTTAAAAAAAAAAAAACAGTTAAAATATGCATATGTCAAACCATATCTCAGGATCTTCTCAACCAAGTTAAATCCCATGGAGTTTCTTCTTCAAAATTAATGATTTATGTCTCTCTGACACTCCTTTTATTGCAGCAAGGATGGCAAGTTTCCCTGGCCGAGTGTCCGGAGAGATTTGTGAACATGGTCACAGCCAACTGTTGACTTTCAGTTTATATAACTCTCAGGGCAGCTTGGAGAAATCGTTCTTGTTAAAAACAGATTGAAGAGAATTATGTGTGAATCTAAGCATTCCCTGAGAGCAAGAACACAGTATCATTCCCACTTGGATAAACAGGAACCCCAAACCCTTAGGACAATAGGAGGGGATATACTTTTGTCAAGGGAAGTCTCTCTGAACATTGATTTCACACTAGGTGTGCACCTGATATAAATGATTATGAATATACACAGATTAATGAAGGCATAACCGATATAAATTAAATGCATGGGTCTCTGTAAAGTTATGGCATTTTGCTCCCAGAAGGAAATTACTATCTGTGTCATGAAAATAAATTTCACTTTAGCTTTCCTTTACTCCCTAAAGGTTTATTTTTACATCTCAAACTTCGCTTTTTAAAAATTTATAAATTTTGGTTTAACTGGGAGTTAAGGACCGAAGACTTCTGTGAATAGATGATGTCAAAAGCCAGCAAAATTTGGATTATTTTTATTATTAATACTATTGACATGAAGAAATGTGAGTTATATCACTGCTCACAACTCAGTGACCAGCACTTAGTAAAAGGTCATCAAAAGCAGATAAGTTAGAAATAAATGAAATAAGAGAATGCAACTTTCTTTGTGGTAACGACCTATGGGACTCTAGAAGCTAGGAAACTACTGTTCTCCTTGCTGCTCTATTTGTCCTTCCTTTCTTCCTTCCGTCTTTAAAGCGGGCTTATAATATCACATTATAGGAAGACATGATTTAAGACACTCTGAGTCAGGCGCCTATAATTTTACGAAAGGATAAGGTTTTAACTTGGCTTAGCAGTGGCAGATGTAGGCACTGAAGTGAAAGCTGGATGCTGTGTGGGCTCTAGAGTGCACCACTGGGGTCTGATTCTGGCTGTAAATATACTATGACTGTATTTAACTCCCTTAAGCCTTAATTTACTTTTCCGTAAAACCAAACGACACTAGTACCTTCCTCTTGAGGTTGTTGTGAGTCTTCCTGCATGTAAGCACTAAGAGCGAGAATATGTTCAAAACTGTTAGCTTTATACGCCTTTCTTCAATTTCCTAGGAAATTCAAAGTTCTCTTGGATTCTCAAGATAATTGTAGCTATTTAGGTGTGAATACAGACTGTAGAAAAGAGGAGAGCCGTGCAAAGAAGTGAGTCTGAGAGAATGATATTCCCAGGATTGCTGTGTAGATTCTTCATAGCAGGAGGGACAGAGGAGATTTAAAAGCAACAGGAGTCTTTTGGGTCAAGGTGAAGGGCTTGATTTGGACCGGCTGTTGGGCTTTTTAGTGAAAACACTTCCATGGCAAAGAGCTCTCTCTGAATGCCTGCCAGAGTTGAGAATAGCACTGACGCTGAACTCCCTTGAGTAGAAGCAGAAGCATTTTGCTGTAAATGGACCCCACCTTCAAGGCACACAAATGCCGTTGCTCAGTGCCTCCCTGACCACTATTGTTTTGAATTGCAGTTCTTACCTCCTCCTTTCTATCAACCCTTGCATTGTCACTCCCTCATTCCTTGCTGTATTTTTTTTTCTCCCTAGAACTTATTTTCTAACCTATTCTGTATTTTTCTTACCTGAGTGTTCATTATTTAAAGTCAGTCTTTCTTCCCTTGAAGTTACACAAGAAAGAGAAATAGGTCTGGTTTTTTTCTTGATGTATCTCGAAAGCCTACGACAGTGCCTGGTACATAGTAGGAGCTCCTTAAATACTTGTTGATCAGTGAATGAATGAATGAATGAATGAATGAATCATTGGATGGATGGAACATGGGGAAGTAGAACGATTTGATATGTTCCTCACTTTTTAATTATTTAGACCATTCATGCGTTTGAGGCCTACCCTGACACAGTAGCTCGTCAAGAGAGAAGGACTCGAAGGAGAGGACTGAAATAAACAAATGGAAAAGAGAAGCTCTGCTCTATCATGCTTTCAGTCTCATTTGAAAGCTGCTGGTTGGTTTTAGAAGGAAAAGCCTTTGTATCTCAGCTTTTCCCTTCCCCAGTCCCTGGGTTGAGCAGTATAAAAAGGACTGTGGCAGATCTCTGTATCTGCTTGTGGCCAGACCCAAAGAGGTGTACGAGAATCTGTGGGAAGCAGACCTGAGGGCAAATTCCTCTCAGTCACACCTTTCTTTGCGTGAGGATTGGTGTACATGACGTTAGGCTTTATACCTCATTGAACAGAGATGTGTGGGCACCTTTACAGGACACGTTCAGATTCTCAGAGTCCTGTCTTAGCATGCTTTATTCATTAACTCTATCAACCTATCAGTAGGTTTCAACTGAAGTTTCATTTGTGGTAAGTGCTGATGACAAAGCTTAGGATAGTTCATCTAGTTGTTTCCAGAAGATGGGGCATACCTACCACTGACCAGTGGAAAACCCATAGCCAGGAAAGAGTTCTGTACAAGGTGTGTGGTTCTAAAGTAACCAACTAGCTGACTTAATCTTCATCTATCTAGCTAAAAGACTAATAAATAAACCACCTATGATAGCCAGAATAGAGCTGTAGATGGTAACAATTTAGACCTACATATATGAATATTATTAACCCAAGAACCATATACAAACTAGTCCCTGATTATCTCTGCAGCGGTATTTCCTTCTAGTCCCTAGATCACTGCAGCACACACACAGCAGTCTGTTTCTGCCTTTCATTGTTTTAACCTCTGTTTCGAATGCCTTCTTTTCCTGTCAGCCTGTCTAACAATCCTTGATATTTTTATGACCTAGCTTAATTCCTCCCTAACACATGGTTTCATTCTGGTAACTCTGATTTCTCATACCTCACCTTCCTCTGAACAACACTTATGCCTACAGACCCAGAAGGGTCTTAAACTCAACGGTCTTTCCCTGCTCCAGGTTTGTAACAATGGTGTGATGACTGTCCAGCACTATGATGTTAGGCAGGTCACAGAACCTCTCTCAGTTGCTTTTTTCTTTCTTTATTTCTCCTCCTTCGTGCCAGTTTCCTCGATTTCAGTCCTATGCTAGAATACTTGTGTTGAAAACATAAAATGCTCATGTCATTCCTTATCTTAAAAAGCTTCTGTTTTCCCCCTCTTGCCTCTGGGATAGAATCCAAGCAAGTTTTAGCTTAGCAGTTAGGACTCTTCAAAACCTCGTCCCAACTCATCTTTTCATTCTTCCCCCTGAGAGCCTGTCTTTATATTTTGCTCTTTCAAATACTACTATGTTCTCTGCATTTCCTTCTCCCTATGATATCCTAACCATACCCGCCCGTCTTTACCTATTCATCTTTTAGAGCTCCAATTCAAAGTTTGCCTTCTCAATATTTATACCACTTGTTCATATGACTGCGATATCTAACAGCACTTAACACATAGCATTCATTAATTTATCAGACATTTATTGGACATCTGTTATGTTTCAGAGATCAGTGCTGACTACTGAAGACACTGATACAAAAATTATCTGGAAAAACTGAAGGAACTTTTAGTCTGGTGGAGAAAAGTGACAAATAATGAATAATCACAATGCCATGAGATAAAAACAATGCTATACATATGCGTAGGACGCTGTAGGGACATCGAGGAAGTCTGCAAGCCTATTTTGAACGCAAAATGAGAAAGTTAGGAAAGTTCTCATGGATGCAATGATAATTATTAACATATCTTTTTCCCAGTTCAATAGGGGCAGGTACTATATCTTCATCATTTTGTGTCCCTCATGACTAGCAGAGTACCTGAAACACGGCTTATTGAATACGAATTATTGTAAATAAAGGAGGGTGGACCAAAGGAACTTGAAGTAACTTTCAAAGTCTAAAACTATGAAAGCCATCTTTGTGAAAGTCACTAATATATTACAAAGATAATGTTTCAAGCTTTAGGGATTAAAATCAAATACTACTAGTTAATGAAAATGAAGCTTCTAGAACATATTTTCTCTCCAACTTCAAAGCAAGCCTGAAAATAAGGGCAGTATGGCTTTATCCCAGTGCTGGAGAACAGAAGGGCAGAACAGACCGGGAGGAGACCAGTGGGGCTTGGAAGTAACTTGATAAAAAAGGTAAAGGAGAGGGAGAGGAAAGAAGATGTCGTCTAGTGAAACTAATTAAGTTCTTCTCCTCTTCTTTTAAGTACACAGGGTGACATGAGACTTTGGGTTATACAGACCTAACTTTCAGCTTACCAGAAATATAGTATAGGGGCAACAAGTTGAAACATGACCACAAGGAAACACAAACAAATCCAGAATGTAGGACATTCTATTAATCAACTAAGTCATCCCATCTGAAAGTCTATTTCATAAAAACAAAACCACACTACAGTGGTGTGGGACTTTTCTAAATATGAAGAGGTTAAACTCTGGTCAAAGAAAATTTAGAAACAACTGGGGCAGTTTGAATATTGATGAGAAAGAAGGAGATACTAAGGAATTACAGTTAATGTTTTAGGTGAGCTCCTGCTGTTGTTTATGTAGTAGAATGTTCTTGTTTTTAGGAAATACCAGCAGAGTATGTTAGGATGAAGTGTTGAGATGCATTCACTTTCAGATGGATTCAGGAGAAAAACAGAGACAGAGAGAGACAGAGAAAAATAAAAACAGATAAGCAAATTTTCCAAAATGTGAGCCATTGTTGCATCTGACAGTGTTCACTGAACTAGTTTATCATTTCTTTGGCATATTTGAAAATTTGTCATCATTAAAATATGAGGTAAAAAGGAAAAAATTAATAAAGGGAATTTCTTAATGCAAAAAAAAAAAAAAGAAAGAAAAAAGAAAAAGAAAGAAAGAAAAAGAAAAGAAACCAAGTAGTCAACCCACAGCCCCAGACTAATCCATTGAGGTTTAGAACATAGTAACTCAGCTTGCCGAAGTTCAAGCCTCCGGGGCTCCTTCTGGCACTAAGAAATGACAGTTCTGTGGTAGGGACTGCATTGAGAAAGTTCTGTGGAGTTTCAAAGATAAATTGTGAGGCCTGAATTACAAAGATACATACATCTCTGACTCTGACTTATGGGAAATGTAAATAGGTTTTGTAGGCTAAGGTAAATGAGGGAACTTGAAGTATGTACGTGCAGTTTTGCACAAACTGCATGTTGGATATATGGATTATACAGGATTCTCTATTAATTAAGCTTGCTAATACAGCTTTGTGAAAGAGTGCTTATCCTGCAGTTTAGAAATTCCTAGGAGTCCTGAAAAGTTAGGGAGGCAAGATAAGTCAGCCAGCAGTATTCTTTTTTTTTTTTTTTAAAGATTTTATTTATTTATTTGACAGAGATAGAGACAGCCAGCGAGAGAGGGAACACAAGCAGGGGGAGTGAGAGAGGAAGAAGCAGGCTCATAGCGGAGGAGCCTGATGTGGGGCTCCATCCCAGAATGCCGGGATCACGCCCTGAGCCAAGGCAGATGGTTAACCGCTGTGCCACCCAGGCGCCCCAGCCAGCAGTATTCTTGAAAAAACAATTACCTTAACAAAGTTACAGAAATGTGTTTGAAAGCGGTTTAATCGGTGCTTCCAGAACCTAAGAAAAATTAAGTACACTGAATGGGAATTAAGTGGTGGGCCTAAAATTCTTTCTCTATGTTCTTTCATTTGTTTGTTGTTTTCCCATGAGAAGGCTCACTGCATGTGTTGGCAAAGCATGTGTACCCTCGTGATTTCTTATCCTGGAAATGAAGAGCTATGAGTGTGAACTTTCCTTTGCTCTCTGTTGCATGCTAGAAGATACTCCACCCTGGAATACTGCCACATTTGACTCTAGAACTGGCTTTGCTAAAATGGATATTGGAAACTTCACCCCCACAAGAAGCCATCCAGACTTACTGTTCACTGGACATATCCTCCAGAACTGAGGCTTGTTGGGTCTGCTCCGTTCACTCAATGTTCCAGCCAGCCAAGGAACATACACTCCATTAGGAAAAAAATTACTATGGAGGCTTTTCTCACACCAAAAATACATGTGGTCTCATTACCATTCTATCTTGAGAAAGTGGAAGATCAATACATATCTTTGAAATTAGAATGTTCAGGAAAGAGGGGCACCTGGGTAGCTCAGGCGTTAAGCGCCTGCCTTCGGCTCAGGGAGTGATCCCAGCGTTCTGGGACCGAGCCCCACATCGGGCTCCTCCGCTGGGAGCCTGCTTCTTCCTCTCCCACTCCCCCTGCTTGTGTTCCCTCTCTCGCTGGCTGGCTCTCTGTCACATAAATAAATAAAATCTTTAAAAAAAAAAAAAAAAAAAGAATGTTCAGGAAAGAGGTTAATGCCCACACAAGTCAATCCATCAACCCAGGAAGTTAAATCTCTCCCATGCAAGTTAATCTTCTTTCCATTTCGAACTTACTATCAAGGTCAAGGTATTTGGGGTTCTATATACATAGAAAAGTCAAATACATTAGCTTCTGGTACTCAGGGATTTTTGTCTCTTAAGACTCTTCTGGCCCCCAGTTTTGTATCTGTTTGACAAATATTGTTGCTGCACATTTCAAACAACTAATTTATCCTTAGTCCCTGGACTAGGGAACAAACCCTATGAAAAAACCAAGTGTCCAGCACACACGGGTGGTTATGATGGTTTTTAGTCTGGCCTTGCCATTTGTCTCTGACAGCCAGCTCCCTAATTTGAAATTTGAGAGCTGGCCAGACTTCCAAGAACTTCCCTGGGGCCCAAGGCAAAGGAAATAATATCCCTAATTTGCACATGGCTTCATTTGATCACACAGTGGCTAAATAAGAGTATGGGCACCATGGAGGCCCCTCAGCTTTGCTGTGATCAGAAAGGAAAAGGTAAATAACCATGTCGGGGTCACTGAGGGTTTGTCCTCCAAAACAAAATGTCTCTGAATTCTGCTTCATGCCCAAACCTCTGTCAGATCGAAATCCCCTACCCTTGAGCAGCCCAGACAGTCTGTCTTTATTCATTTTCATGGCTTCCTCTAATTCCTTTATTTTTCTTTCCTGCTTGCCAGGGGATAGACTGAGTTTTCTTCTGCTACTTTAAATGCTGTATATTCTACTTTTTCTTATACCTCCATACTTATGTTCATCACCCTTTATTGGTTGCTTAATGATATCAATACTTTTATCTTGCCTTCAAAAAACATTTACCATGTGTTGTCTCCATGTTGTTTAAATTTTAGTTCTGGGTTAGATACTTCCCTTTTGCTTTTATTTGCATTCTAGGTTTTTTAAAAAAGAGAATAAACTTTACCAAGATACTTGATCATCCTTGTATTCTCATCTCTAACAGCAGGTCCTAGGTATGTTTCTCTTATTTAGAACTTTCTCTGAGAGGATATTCAATATAGTATCTTTATGAGGTATACCTGAGGCTGTGCATGCCTAAGAATATCTTTTATTAAGCCATTTTTTAAATGAAAATGTAACTGGATACAAAATTCTTAGTCCAAAGGTCTTTTCCCTCAATACGTTAAAAATACAATTTTGTTATCTTTTTTCATCCACTACTGCTGTTGACATGTCTGACCACTTCCTCAGGAAGGAACTCATGCTCTTCCCTTGAGCATGATACATCCAGGGGCTCCTTGTCCCCTCAAGTAGATTGGGCTGCCAGTACGATCCATGTTATTAGCTATTTAGCCAAAGCTTTGCTCTCACACAAATCCCTCCACACATGTTCAGTGCCTATTTTGGCAGCTGAATACTGTTTTGGGCCCTTTGTGCATGAAAGTTTACGCTTGTCAAAACAAGCTCAAGTGAGAGAAGTTGATGGGCAGAGCTTGCTAATGTGATGTCAGAAGGCAGTAGATGATTTATATACAGTTCGCGGAGTCATAGCTAGGAAAAACACTTGCCTTCTATTTCAGTTTTCTCCCTCAAGCCGATCTCAAGATGCAGGCTGTAGTGATACACAAGAGACACAACTACTTTCCAAAAAGTTTTGTTTTCCTTCCTGGGAGAGTATATGGACTTTGAAGAAGGAATGTAGATGGTGTGATGCAAGTCAATGACTACTGTTGTCAACTTCAATAGGAGGAAGTCCTAGCAATATAGTCAAAAAACTCTTCACTCATTCATTTACATAGTCATCCATTTATCTGCTCATTAAAAGCGTTGCTACATGTCAAGCTCTGTGCTGACGACGTATCAGGTCTATGAATGAGAGATTGCCCATATAGCACTGACCAAGTGGTGAAGGAAATAGGTGTCAGTCCAGGAGTGTCCCAGATGAATGCAAGATCACACATAAGAGGAGAGAATATCAAAGGAGAGATTATTGTGCTCTTCAAACATGTAAAAGAGGGGTGTGACATGGTCAGGGGGTCAGGGAAGGTAGTCTTG
The DNA here is from genome assembly GCF_002007445.2 of Ailuropoda melanoleuca. Classification (NCBI taxonomy): domain Eukaryota; kingdom Metazoa; phylum Chordata; class Mammalia; order Carnivora; family Ursidae; genus Ailuropoda; species Ailuropoda melanoleuca. The sequence goes on from NC_048225.1 coordinate 76,894,595, forward strand.
TGGAGATGAGGACTGAACTGAGATTTGAAGGATGACCAGGAATTAAATAGACAAAGAGGAGGAGAGAAGAGCATGGGAAAAGAATGTGGCAGGTGGGATAGCTGGGAGTCCAAGGGACACAAAGGAGGCCAAAGTGGCCAACGCACAGAACTCACCAGGCAACATCATGTGACACAAGAATGGGGAAGTAGGTCGGGGTCACAGTGTGTGGGACCTCTTAAGCCTTGTTGGGGATTTTGGTCTTTAGCCTGTGGGCAAGGGGAAACTTTGAAGTTCTTAAGCCTGGGTATGGAGGCGTTATGATCACCAGTGTTGCATGTGGAAAATTTTCCTTTGGCTGTAACGTGAGGATGTATTAGTGTGGGAAAGGATCATGAATTGTAGCAGCTGAATAACACTTCCAGGAATTAGAAATGTGTAATCATGTGTCTAAGGAGAAGCAGAGCTTTCTCACATGTGTCTGTTTAGCTTGCTTTGGAATATTACTGCCTGTGTGCACAAGCACAGAGACAATTTCCTCTCCCTATTTATTTCACACAATTTTGGAAATCTGTAATTATGCTGACTTCTAGAATAGATCAATCAATGATCTATGAGCAGGTCTTTTATTATTATTTTTTAAAGGTTTTATTTATTTGAGAAAGAGAGAGAGAGAGAACGAGCAGAGGGTAGGGGCAGAGGGAGAGGGAGAAGAAGACTTCCTGCTGAGCAGGGAACCCAATGCGGGACTCGATCCCAGGACCCTGGGATTGTGACCTGAGCTGAAGGCAGAAACTTAATCCGCTGAGTCACCCAGGCGCCCTGAGCAGGTCTTTTTTAAAACAGGTTTCCTGTGGTTGATCATCTGAGCACTGATGGCATTGTTTCTGATGATTCCCTGATGCAGTGTTTCTTATACTTCAGCCTGCATCAGAATTACCTGGAGGACTTGTGAAAACACACTGCTGGGCCCCACTCTCAGAATTTCTGATTCAGTTTCTAGGTTAGGGGACTAATAATTTGCCTTTTTAATGAGATCCCAGATGATGCCGATGATGCTGATCCAGGAACCACATTTTGAGAACCACTGCCCCGATGCATTAGACCCATCTGTGGCTGTACATTAAAATCTCCTGGGGAGCTTTAGCAATACCAGCTTCGGGGGCCCCTAGACAAAATAAGTCAGAATATCCAAAGTGGTTGTGACATCTCTACATTAGACTGAGAAACACTGATCTGGTGCCTTAGACATGTAATATTAAGCCTTAAGTTGCATTACTGTCTCTCTTTTCTCTTTGTTTCTCGCTGACTCATTAAGGCCTAGCCATAAAGAAATGGGGAGTTTCTCAACAGAAATAATTTTGAGATACATACTATTTATAAAATATTTTTCTGACTTTGTTCTGCGTGTGTGCAACTGTTTAAACATTTATTTACAAAATAGGATCATACTATTTACAGCACATTTTAATATGTTTTTTAAAAAATTTTATTTATTTGATACAGAGAGAGAGGGAGAGGGAGAGAGCAAGAGCTGGGCTCAAGGCAGAGGGAGAGGGAGAAGCAGACTCCCTGCTGAGCGGGGAGCCCAACAAGACGCTTGATCCTGGGACCCTGAGATCATGACCTGAGCTGAAGGCAGATGCTTAACCAACTGAGCCACCCAGGTACCCCTTTAATATGTTTTTAAATCTATATTTCCTGCTTATCAATATACCTTGAACAGATTCATTCCCACATTTCCATATCAATGAATATATTCTTAAGGGCATCATTTTTTAATCTCATTTTTATCTCATTGTGTGAATAGCAGTTCTAATGATATCCTTAAAAATTCCTAGAATCAGAATTACTGGGTAAATGAAATTCATGTTTTAAGATTTTCAGTACATATTACCAAATTCCTCTACAGAAAAATGTATACAGATTTGTACTGTCATATTTGAGTCTCCACTTCCCCACATTTTAACCAACCTTTGTTAACCATTATTAAAATTATTTTCTAATTCAGTATTTGAAAAATTTTAAAAATAAAAAAAATTATATTATTTAAAATTATATTATTTAAAGAATTTTAGGTTTATCTGAGTTTATCTGAGTTTACCTTTAAAAAGCCTACTGGTCAACATCCACTTTTTTTCTCAATCAGCATAGTTAATGAAAACCTATATGCTATATGTGAGCATAACTTGGATCAATTACCACCTTTGTGCACATCTTGTGACACTGGTGGGTGTTGAAGACCAGATACTCTTTTAGTTGTCTCTATCATTTTCCCATCTTCTACTATCAGAATGAATGTCTTGAAATGCATGGTCCCCAAAAGATATTATCATCTGGATTTGTGTGTGTGTGTGTGTGTGTGTGTATTTGGTTATGACTCATGTGTTTGGAGGTGAACAGCCCAGGCTTCAGCAATGTAGGTGCTGATGAAACCGATTACGTAATTTCCTATAGCATGGATTGTAGTCAGCAGGGCAGGATTTCTCCTCTCTACTCCTCGTGCCAGTATCTTCCCACAAAACGCACAGCTTTCTCCTTACCATGTTAGATGCTCCTACACCCAGTTTCCACCCGCTTTGAATTTGGACCTGCAGTAGGGGAGAGAACATTTCCCTTCCTACATGGCCTTGGCATGCCTGAGAGAGACGGCAGGGAGAAGATCCCCTCTCATTCAGCATCTCCTCCTCCCCATTCATGAGCTCCAGTCTATAGTGCTGTTGCTACATCACACTGTTGAAGACCATGCAAGCAAGCTTCATGTAGCCCAGAGGGTGTTCTTTGGCAGGTGTAGCTCTGGAAGTTGGCTTGGCTTCAAGAGAAAGAGGGCTTGGTCTGTGCTGCATCATTACTAATTTCCAAATCAACACAAAGAGAAAGTGTCCTCACTGGGACGAGCTGCAATGCATCCTCAGAACAAGCTGAGTGACTCAGTTGGGTGTATGACGTTACATTCTTGTGTGTGTTATCTTTATACCAGCTCAACTAAAAACATTTAAATGAGGACATTCAAGCCAAAAACTATATATAAACATACATATAGTATACAGATAATATATATAAAATATATATAAAATATATATTATGTATATAAAATATTTATGGTCTATATGTTATATATATATTTTTCATATATGGAGAAGCACTCAGTTTGTAATAATCCAGAATTCTACTAGAAATATGCCTTCTCAATTCAGAGATGGTGCTTCCTTTCATAAAATATCAGGGAGGAGTTGGTCACGATTTCCCATGTCCACATGGAACCCATGTTTCAGTGTCTTTGATTCTTAAGGGATTCTCAAGGGAGTCACTCTTTAAATTTACCACAGATCTGTTCTGCTGTAGTTTATCTCTTGGCTGCCACACCCCCGTAATTGAAAGAATCAATCGTAGTTACATGCAGACATCTAGAAAAGTGATCAACATCCATAGGCACATATCCATACTCCAGTCTGCAGGAAAGCATCTGTGGAAGGCTTCCAGTCTCCTGTGGAAGGAGTTTGGGCTGGATAATCTCTCAGTCCTTCCTGCTCTAAGGTCCTGTGTCCTTAGAACTTCATGTTAGTGTTGTGGAAAGAAACGAAAAATTTGTCCCTACTCCCTTTCCCCAAATCTTCAAAAAACCCTTCTGTATTGATGTCTGACTTACATACAGTGAAGTACACAGATCTTAACCATGTAGTGTTTAAAACATGACCCTGGTCAAAATTAGAATGATATCGGTCCTCAAGAGAGGTTCCCTCATGTCCCTTTTAGTCACTGTCTTCCCAAAGGCAATATCTATTTTCTACTCTACCACCATAGATTAATTTTTCTTGGTTTTGAATGTTACATTAATGGAATGATGAGGTATACACTCTTTTGTGTCTAGCTTTTTTCATGCACTGTATCTCTGTGAAATTATATTGTTGAGTGTAGTAGTTCATTGTTCTTCGTTTCTTATATTCCATTGTACAAACATACCACAGTTTTTTTGCCCATTGTATGGATGGATATTAGGTTGTTTCCAATTTTTTTTACTGTCACGAGTAAAGCAGCTATGAACATTCTTACATTGTACATAGCCATCCATTTCTGTTGCATATATATAGCCAGGAGTGGAATTGTGTCATAGGGCCATATAGCTCAGAAGATACTGCTTGTTAATTTTCCAAAGTTGTTTTACCAATTTACATAGTCACCAACATTGTAAATCTCTGTACTCTCAGAAACACTTGGTGGTGTTGTCCTTTCAATTTAATTCAATCTGGTGTGATGTATCTCATTATGGTGTTTTTCTGCATTTTCTTGAAAACTAATAGCTGAAGCTTTCCATATGCTTCTTTCTTCCTTCCTTCTTTCCTCCCTCCCTCCCTTCCTTCCTCCCTCTCTCCTCCTCCTCTCTCTCTCTCCCCCTCCATCCCACTTTTCTTTTCTTTTTTCTTTTCTTTTCCTTTTCTTTTTTCTCTTCTCTTTTCTTTTCTTTCTTTACCATTGCTGCCTTTATTGTATATTAAATTTCCTTATACATTTATTCCTTTTTTGAAATTTGTATCCCATTAATCTCAGCCTATCCAACACTATTTTAATTTCTACTTTTTTTCCTATATGCTCTATGCTGTACTTTTAATCTCCATGACTTATTTATTTTATAACTGAAAATATGTGCCTCTTAATCCCCTTCACCTATTTTTTTTTTAATTTATTTATTTGACAGAGATAGAGACAGCTAGCGAGAGAGGGAACACAAGCAGGGGGAGTGGGAGAGGAAGAAGCAGGCTCACAGCAGAGGAGCCTGATGTGGGGCTCGAACCCATAACGCCGGGATCACGCCCTGAGCCGAAGGCAGACGCTTAACCGCTGTGCCACCCAGGCGCCCCCCCCTTCACCTATTTTGCCCATCCCCTCCACCCACCTCTCTTCAGGCAACCACCAGTTCTCTGTATTTAAGAGTCTGTTTTTATTTATTTTGTTTTTTAGATTCCACATATCATATGGTATTTGTCTTTTCCTGTCTGACTTCTTTCCCTTAACATAATATGCTCTGGTCCATCCATGTTGTTACAAATGGGAAGATTTCATTCCTTTTTATAGCTGAATAATATTCCATTGTGTATGTATAACACATCTTCATTCATTTATCGATGGACACTTAGATTGTACCCTATATATGCACTAGATATATGCACCCCTGCGTTTATTGTAGCATTACTTAAATAGCCAAGATATGGGAGGACCCTAAGTGTTTAAATAACTCTATTCAGGCTTTTGCCTCCATCAGTCCAGTGGAACTGCTGTTGTCAGGTAACAAATGGCCTCCATGTTGGTAAATCATTTCTTAGTTCTCATTTCATCCTCTTGATCTCCAAAACCACACATCCCTTATTTCCCTCCTATATCACTGGCTGTTCTTTCTCTTTCTTTCTTTTTCTTTCTTTCTCTTTCTTTCTTTCTTTCTTTCTTTCTTTCTTTCTTTGTTTTTCTTTCTTTTTTTTTCTAGTTCTTCTTATACTCCCAGCATTTTAACATAGAAGTACCCTATTTAATCCAACCTATCCCCTGATCCCAACCTCCTTTTTCCCTTCTCCTACTTTATGTGTCTCTATATTGATTATGACCATTTATAATAACATATGATATGCCAATATTTATTGTTTCACTCCTACTACAATAAAGGATGAAATCTCCGTGAAGGCAGGATGTTTGTCTCTTTTTTTCCTGATATATTTCCTATACCTAGAACAGTCCCTGTAACATGGCAAGAACTCAATAAATATTTGATGAATAATTGAGTGATTGAATGAATGAAACAATAGGAAAAAGTGGTCAGAAGCAATGGGAAAATATATTCTGCTAAGAAATATTTAATGAATGACTATCACAGGCATAGCCCTATTTGGACCTAGACACTCTGAACTTTACATGACCTGCATCATCAGAGTTAAGTTTCAAAGACAGATGCCTTTAATTTTATGAGTAGCACATAAGAAGGTAGAGAGGAATTCAAATCCTTGAAAACATTTGGCTTTTTTTTTTTTTTTTGCCAAGTGTCAAGATTTCTTAAAAGAAAACACCCCAAATAACTTTGTAATGAGTTTACACTGTAATGTAAACTGAGGAAGGGTGTGGTTTGTCACAGATCACTTCATCCAGTTCTACCAGGGTCTTCCTCAGAACTCAACAACTGCTGAATTAGTAGCTAAGGTGTATCAGCTACCAAATTACTTAATTCTAGGTTATATAATGAAGGTAGTTGGTAAGCTTAGACTAAAATCTCTGTGGCCAGAGAAGACATTCAAACTGAAAATTAGCACAAGAAAAGGGCAAAGTCAGCAAGTTTGGTAGCTTTTGTCACAAAAAGCAAAGATCTCTGGGCTTTGGCCCAGGGAAGAGCAAGGGAGTAGACAATAGGTGAGAGATACGGATTCACGGCAGGTCAAGAACAAGGTGGAAGGCACACAGAGTTTGTAAGCTTGGTAGTACTTAGTATACATCTTACATTCTGGGATCTGCAGCCTGGATCTCTTAAAGGCATTTGTGGTTTCAGACACCATGTCAGCTGGATACTACCAACAGAAGCATATTTCTAAATTCTCACCAGAGACCGAAATTTGAAGACCAGGAACAGAATAAAATGATGTGGAAGGCTTTGCTGTAAGAGCTGGAGACTATATCCAAAATAAGCTGAGTTTCTTGTTCAGATCCTTGGCCACTGGACAAACTTTTTTTAAAGGTAGTAGATGGCTTGTAGCCTGAGTCCTCTTCCTCTAAAAGTACAAAAAGATATTTTGGGCAATAAACCACTACATGACTATTCCTATTCTTGGGTTACTGACTACATTTCCCCCCCGTATGATGCATATATATATATCCTGCTTTTATTCTTCCTTCTAGGTTATAATTATAAGGAGAATAATGGCTATAGTTTACTAGTCTCTAAATCTTCTCTCCCACCACTACCTCTACCTACTCCAGTGTCTTGAACATGGCAGAAGTTCAATAAATACTGTTGAATTGAAAGGAATTTCCCTCAAATGTGTGAGAAGTCGTGTTACCATTATGGCATATTGAAACTCTCCTACAGTGTGATTTTCTCCTTTCTACCACCAGCATGACTGGACCAAACTGGTTTGCCTACACTTCCTGCCTGGGTAACTAACTAGAGGTGAACTTTTTGCTGACTTTAAGTATTTGTCATAATCTCATAAGAGATAAGATCCTCGCATTTGCATTCCCCACAAGATTAATGAAAATAAATAAATGTGGGTTTATTGATGATTGATAATTGAATTCAGAAATACTTGGGTGGTAAACATGGGCAGAGCATGCTCTGTGAACCTCAGACATCTCTTAGTCAATTCCTTCCAAAGTCACTGAGGAGAAAACAACTGTAGGTCACCATGCGATGTAGCTGAACCAGAGCTATCACTTCCTCAGTCATTTCTCAGCTGTGAATCAGTGGTACTGAGTTCATGGCCTGTTTGAGGAAAAAGCAGTGGGTAGAAGTCTGGAGTGTGACTTTCTGTTTTCCTCTGCAGCTCCCAGCAATAATTACCAACATGCATGATGGCTGATACCATCCAGTGGAATATGGTTTCCTTTCTTCTTATAATCTCTCTTATTCCTTAAAGACAATTACATTTCTTTTAAATGCCCACACCTGTATTTCATCAGGGCTAATAAGAAGAGAGTGGTGAAGATGGAGGAATAGATAGAAAGGAAGCTTGGATTTTAAGAAAACTCCATGAAATAGTAGAGTCTCCCCTTGTCAAGAAATGATTGAAGAAAATCATGTGAAATAATTTTGCCATACTTTGGAATTTTAATAACTGAGGCTTTCTCTTACACAAGTTGCTGGGGTATTTTTTTCTGTCGTATAGAATAAACAAAACCATCTTTATTAAGCCCTAAGGATGAACACAGAGATGGTTAACTTTATGTGTCAATGTAGATAGGTCATAGTACATAGATATTTGGTCAGACACCAGTCTAGGTGTCCTTGTGAACCTATGTTTTAGATGAGATTAGTAGTTAAATAAGTAGACTTTGAGTAAAGCTGAGTATGGATTATCTTCCATAAATTGGTGATCCTCATCAAATCAAATTGAAGTCCTTGAGAGAAAAAAGGCTGACGTCTCCCAGAAAAGAAGGAATTCTACCTCCAGTCTACCTTCTGACACAAGCTTCAACGTCAACTCTTCTCTGGGTCTCCAGCCTAGTGGCCTACCCTGCTAGCCTCTGTAATCAAACTCGCTAGCCTCTGTAATTATATGAGCCAATTTCATAAAATAAATTTCTCAGACAGACATAGATTATAGAGATATAGATACACACACACTTTATTAGTTCTGTTTCTTTGGAGAATACTGACTAATGCAGATGCAGATGCAAAATGTTAGCATTGGGCTTCTTGAGGCCAACAATGCAGGTGTTCAATATGAATCAAAAACTGAATAAACTTCAGTTTGCTCAGAAACCATTGCCTTGATTCTGTAAGGAAATGCTAATCTGCTGAGTATTATTTCCTAAAATGACACTTTCTCTGAGGAATCTTCTCCTGAGCACTGTCTGCTCCAGTTGACAATGGGAAGTCTTTTGCAGCGATCTCTGATCCTACCCCCTTTTGGTTGTATATCTCTCCTCTCTCATCTGATTTTTGAGATACTTTTGCATTCAGTCTCTTCAGTTTGGGCATTCTATTTCATGTGACCTATGTTTTAAATCAAGATATTGAACAAATGCCAAAGGAAAAATTTTTTAAGTTATTTGAGAAGAGTGTTTGTTTTTTCCTGTTTACATTTCCCCCAAAGAACACATCCATCTGCTTGATAAGGGGTACCTGTCTACCTATGTCAGAAGCAGTTGCTGTTTTCTTGTAAAATCTGTTAGGTGAAGAGTTTCTTTCCCTTCTCTAGACTTTTAAAGTACTGAAAAGTCACTTTTCTTTGTTTGGTTATCCAAAATGAGAAAAGAGATACGATTTACATGAAACAAAGCATACAATTACATTTTACTGGGAGTTTGCAAACCTTCTCCAAATGAACTGTGAACCAGTAACATGCCACAGCATTTTGAGGCTGTTTCTGCCTGGTAACAAAATATTCCAATAACTCAATTGAAATTTAGTCTGTCTTGCTATGTTTAGTGTGTATTGCTATGTTTAGTCTTGACAATGATCACCCAACAGTATGGTTGTGCTTAGACAGAACTAACTGATTTTCCAAGAAATTGTGCTTTGTGGATGTGGCAAACTTATAACTTAATTTTGCACTTAGTTTTATATTTTATTTTCATAAATGGGGTTCTATTACTCAATAATTTTAATGATATCAGTAATACTTAAATAATGGTTCTTTGAGCCTATTTGTCTGTATTCCTTCCTTTCTTCTTTTTTGTGTTTTCTTTTCTTTTGGAATTGACATATACTCTCAGTTAAGGAATTTGAGTTTGAAGAAGAGTCTCCTAGCGGGCCAGGATATATAAAATTCAATCTTGAACAGCCCCTTCCAACAAGAACATTCTGTGATTCCATTCTGTGCTTCTACCTGAAGGTGGGAATTTCCATGTCTCTAGATAGATGATAGATGATAGATAGATAGATAGATAGATAGATAGATAGATAGATAGAGGGTGGATAGCTAGATAGATAGATGGATAGATATAGATACATAGATAGAGTTGGGTTTATCATACTCCTCAGAATGTACACTATTGTTATAGGTCCATACTAGTCTCTTGCTTAATTTCTTTCATTCTTTCATTCTTTTTTATTCTTTTTCCACTCCTTCTCTCCACCCCCACATACTTATGCATAAAGTATTCTAATATGTTTAACATGTATCCTTTTGTATTTTTTCTTACAAAATATGCATTTTTTAAAAAGATTTTATTTATTTATTTGAGGCAGAGAGAGAGAGATCACAAGTGGGGAGGAGGGGCAGAGGAAAAGGGCTGAGCAGGGAGTCTGACCCAGGGCTCAATCCCAAGACACTGAGATCATGACCTGAGCTAAAGGCAGATGCCCAAATGACTAAGCCACTCAGGCGCCTCCAAAATATGCATTTTATGTGCAAGAATTTTAAATTTGTGCAAATGGAATCATTTATAGATTTCACTCCTGTTTCTGTCTTTTCTTTCTTTTTAAAAACTCAGCCATACATTTTTTAGCATTCATTTATGGAGCTGTGGATGTATGTGGTCTGTTATTTATTTCACTGCATAGTCCTTTATGGTGGAAAGTCTTCGTTTTCAACCTATCTTCCCACAGGATAGGACGCCAGGATTGCCTCCAGTTTTCACCACCAAAAGCAGAACTACGATGTGTTTCCTTGAAAAATGTCCCCTTATGGAACTGTGTAAGAATGTCTTTGGATAGGTTATCTAAAAATGTACAATGGCAGAGTCATAAAGTATGGGGCTATTTATTTGAATTAAGTATTGCTAAAGAGTTCTCTGCACCAGTTTCTACTCTCCAGGAAAAATATCCCCATATCTCCATCAACACTTGACAATGAACAGCTTTCTCTATTATTTTTTTTGCCAGTTAAATAAACGTAAAATACTGTATTATTGTTGATTAATTTGCATTTATCTGATTACTAGTGCATTAGAACAGCTTTTTTTTTTCTTTTTTCTTTTTTTTTTAGAGAGGGAGTGGGGAGAGGGGCAGAGGAAGAGGGGGAGAATGAAAATCTTAAGCAGGTTCCATGCCCAGCACGGAGCTCAACACAGGGATCGATCTCACAATCCTGAGATCATGACCTGAACCAAAATCAAGAGTTGGACATGTAACTGGCTGAGCTACCCAGGCACCCCCTGAGCAGCTTTTCATATGCTTGTTAGCCATTTGGATTTCCTCTTTGTGAATTGCCCAATCATGTACCCAATCAAGATTCCTGTCCTGTTGATTTTCATGTGTTGCTTATTTTAAATATTAGTCTTTTGTGGTTTTAGACATTTAAATACCTCCCAATATGTAACCTGTCTGTAAACTTTATCCATGATGTATTTTGTTGAACAGAAGGACTTAATTATGATATAATCAAATTCATCAGTTATTTTATTGATGATTTGTGGGATTATTTTAGAGGGAAGCATTGTTTAAGAATCTTTCTCCCACCTCCACATTACAAGGACATTCTTTTGTCTTTTCTGATATAAACTTTATAGACTTGATTTTAACATTTTGTTCTGAATCCATCTGCAATCTGCTTTTGCATTTACTATTGAAAAAAGGATCCAGTTTTATTATCACACATATTGCAGACTGTTTTCTTAATGCCATTCACTAAACCATTTGCCTTTTCCCCACTGGTTTGAAGAACTGCCTATGCGATAGATGATAGATAGATAGATTGATAGATCGATCGATCTGTCTCTCTGGGCTTCATGGTCTTGAAACTGTTTTTATTACTGTGGGTTTTTTGGAATTCTTCATGATTGATAAAGTATGTGTTCTCTCATAGTTTTCTTTTTCTGAGATGTTAGAACATTTTTAAGTCCTTATATTCAAGATAATAAAACTTTTCTCTATTTGTTCAGGTAATCTTCTAGAAATCTTGTATTTTCTTTGGTAAGCTAATTTTTGATAAGATTTTGTTCCTGTGTGTATATATATATATATAGAGAGAGAGAGAGAGAGAGAGAGAGAGAGAGAGAGAACATTTTCTATTTGATTATTAGTGATGAAGAAATGTCCAAAGTCATCTTGAATCCAGCAAACACATTGAATTAATAGTTCAAAGAATTGTTCTATACCTCTGTTGGTTTCTCTAGATAAATAATTATATCACATGAATTTTCTCTCTTTTCTTCCTGTCCTTGAATTGATTTCTTTTTCTTTCCAGGTAACATTCATCAACATACCTAATACTATGTAAAAGAGTAACAGTGTGTCTTTGTATCATTCCCTGTCTTTAAAAGAACGCATCTAAGTTTTTTTCATCAACCACAATGTTTGTTCTAGGTTTTTTGTATGTAGCTTTTATGTAAGGAATTTCCGGGCTATTCCTAGTTTCCTCAGGTTTTTTGTTTTGTTTTATTTTGGTTTTTTTTTTTTTTCCCCAATATAAATAAGTGGTGAGTCATCCTTACTTGTTTTTGGAATCAAGACTACCTCAAGTTCATAAAACGAATTGGGCAATACTCCTCCTTTTCTGTTATCTGGGACAGCTTAAGTAAATTAGAAATTAAATGGGAAACCAGGGTTCCTTTCTAAATCAGACAGTCTGTGCTCCCTGGAAAGACACAGACTACCGCATTTCCGGGTAGAAAATCTTTGTCTTGTTCAAATGCAGCACTGGCTCTTCTTTGGTGTCTTCTACCTTGGTAGGAAGATGCTTGATCTTTTTAGCCATTGCTTTGCCTGAACCAAGAGAACTCTTAACTAAAGGACGAGTTTGCTTCTATTTTTCAAACCCAGTTTCAGTTCTCAATAAGCAGAAGCAGTAGAGAGGGATTCTAAAGCCACCTCTTGTGAGGTAATTATTTTTGCTTCTTTGTTGTCCATAAGTTTAATTACCCTGTGGACCGAAGGGATGAGAGAGACGAGCGTGTAAGAAAAAGCAGTTAGGAGGGGCGCCTGAGTAGCGCAGTCGTTAAGCGTCTGCCTTCGGCTCAGGGCGTGATCCCCGCGTTCAGGGATCAAGCCCCACATCAGGCTCCTCCTCTGGGAGCCTGCTTCTTCCTCTCCCACTCCCCTGCTGTGTTCCCTCTCTTGCTGGCTGTCTCTCTGTCACATAAATAAAATCTTTAAAAAAAAAAAAAAAAAAAGCAGTTAGGGGCACCTGGGTAGCACAGTCGTTAAGCGTCTGCCTTCGGCTCAGGGCGTGATCCTGGCGTTCTGGGATCGAGTCCCCCATCGGGCTCCTCCACTGGGAGCCTGCTTCTTCCTCTCCCACTCCCCCTGCTATGTTCCCTCTCTCGCTGGCTATCTCTCTGTCAAATAAATAAATAAAATCTTTAAAAAAAAAAAAAAAGCAATTAAATTGCACCTGACAAAATGCCATCACCAAGGAAGCCGGCTTTAATGTTTCCCTCAGCTTGACGAAACTTTAGACAGGCTTCCTCTTAACTCTGGGCTCTGATCTTTTTCTTAGAGATTTTACCTTTGAAAACTTATAATTGTAAATTCTCCCTATGACCCTTTGAGATGTAAATCTTTTTGATTGCCTCTTGCTAGTTTTATAACCCAAGAAAGTCTTTCTCAAGAAACTGGGAGCAGTCCCTTTGAAATATAATCTTCAAGGGACATGGCACCACATATAATCTCTATGGGAGAGTAGGAGCCTAATGTTAGCGGGTGACTTACTCTAAGTTGCAAAATTATGTCCCGTCCTGACATATGAGAAATTTACTTTTCCTTTGGAAAAAGTCAATTAGCAAGCATGGCTGGCCTATGACTTCCCCCTAACATCCTCTAGTACTTCTGTCCTAGCCCAGCTGAGTCCATAAAAACCTTCTTGCCCTTTGTTTCAGTATGCTTGAGTTCAGACTGAGTTCTCACATCTCTCTCCTATTATAATAGTCTTACATAGGGGCGCCTGGGTGGCACGGTGGTTGGGCGTCTGCCTTCGGCTCAGGGCGTGATCCCGGCGTTGTGGGATCGAGCCCCACATCGGGCTCCTCTGCTGGAAGCCTGCTTCTTCCTCTCCCACTCCCCCTGCTTGTGTTCCCTCTCTCGCTGGCTGTCTCTGTCTCTGTCAAATGGATAAATAAAATCTTTAAAAAAAAAAAATAGTCTTACATAAAGTCTTCCTTGCCTGTTTAGATTTGTCTGGTGCAGTTTGTGCTTTAACAGAAACAAAGATGGTTGAATGGAGATTTTTGGGTGGGAAATGTGGAAACGTTTGAGTTAGGCTTTCTGAATTGCCCAGTCCCTCATTAAGACCAGAAGGACATAGTAAGGTCTTATTAACAACAAGGAATGCTTAATTGACTCTGATAATTGAGTATCTAGTTTTAAATCAGGCTGTCCCTCTGCTGAACAGTCTAATCAACTGAAAGTCCATGTCAGTTTCATCAGATAGAGCTTCTAAATTGTATTAAAATAGCAAAATCCAACCCTTCCCCAATGCCATCCCAAATTAGTCTGGGAAGGACATTTAGTGGAACTTTGGAATAGTAAATGTAGTTATGTGGTGATAAAATAGCAGCCTTTGACTTCTCTCTGATGACATGTATTGGCTCTGAAATGATGTCTCTGATTTAATATGTCCCTTGCCTTCACTTCACTGACAACCATAAAAATATCTTGGAGAAGAGGTTTTATGCAGAAGAGCATATGCACGAAAAAGAAAAATGGAGGCATCTTCCATCAGTCTGGAATATTCTCATCTGATCCCCGTTACCCTCACTTCCCAGCCACTACAGAAATCCCTACCCATCTTTCCAAAATTAGTTCACACATTTTGTCTTCTACAAAGCCTTCCTAGAAACCCTACACCTGACTGTATATACCTGCCTGTATATACCTCTATCACAGCATTGCCTACCATATTGTATTTCTTTGTGCATCTGTCTCCATGAAATCAGGGACTATATCTTATTTCGTTCTGTAGCCTGAGTAGCTGCCATAGCACTTGACATGCAACAGATGTTCAATAAATATTGTTGAGTGGTAGATTTATTTCATATCCTGCTTTTTAGAGCAATAGGTTTGAGCTATGTGCTTAGGATTTCGTAATTAGGCTTCTCTTACAAAGTTACTTGCCTGTTACTATTGCTCTGTCCAGGAGAAGGTGCCTAGCACAGTTTAGCATTCTGTGGGGATCTCTACCACTACATCTACATCCAATATGAGACCATAGAAAACTGTTCCTGCTCAGCAGTTAGTGGGAGGCTAAGAGTAACGAATTCCGAATGGCCTTCTAGTCACTTAAAATTAAAAAAACCAAAATATGACCAATTTTTATTCAGGAAAGTAACATGTTCTCAGTTGTTTCACCATTGACAAGATTGGTTTTCCCTAATTGAGGAAATGTATTGAGTAATTGTCTGGGTGAAGGCAAAAGTCAAAAGGCAGATACAGTTCACTTGTTGGGTGCCATTCTCTTTCCCCCATTTTTCCCACAGGGAACACCAAGAACTAGCTGGCTGAGTTGGATTTTACCAGGGCACTCAAAAGGCCCAAATCAAGATATAGGACTTCTTAGAAGTTTTGTTTTGTTTTTGTTTCCTTCCGGTCCATCCATCGCTGCACCGGGAATGATCATCATCATCAAGTATTTGCTAAGTTAGCACCTAAGAACCCAGGCATTAATAACACAAAGGGCACAACATGATCTCTGCCCCATCAAAGCTGAGAGATCCATAAGAAAGACCAATGAATAGATAGACCACGCTCTTCTCTACTTCAGACATGCTGATCTTCCAGGTTTCGTCTTTTGAAAATATTCAGGTAATTGATATTGATATCAATTTTGATAATATTTTGATAATATTCAGATTCAATTTGCAAGAATTTTCAGATTTCTCATTGTGACACTGAGGTTGCAGAAACAAATCCCAAAAGTAGTTAGGATTTCAGCAGTTCTGAAGATGAAGCTCGACATCTAGAATCCAGCTTTAAAAGCTCATGGTAAAGCATGTTAAATCCCTGCGCTCACCTAAATCTGCATGCTATACGTGATGAACTGAAGTGAAATCTTTCTTATGAGCATTTGTGAATTGGGGCTCACACTCCCATTTGGCAATCTAAAGCTACAGAAGGGCTTCATGCTCATTGACAGTAACATTGAGGTTAATTTGGGAGTGTCTAGCTTCAGCTCAAGGCTGCATGTGATCTCCGGATACTTTCTCTACTTAAGTTTGCCTCCACCCTTTTCCTCTCCTACATCTACCCTCCAGGTAACTCCATTTACACCACAACGGAAGTGTGAAAGGGAGGAGTAAGGCTGAAGAAAGAGTTTCTTTAGGTCATTGCCAGAGCTGCTGAGGCAATGAATCAGGGTAGGTTTCTTAATCCCCAAAGGATCTGATCCTGCCAGTTGCCCACACTTGTCTCAGGTGGCTAGACCAGTGGATGGAACCTGGTATTGTTCCTTGAAATGGCTCAGGGTTCCTTGAGTATGAGACAGACAAAAAATGGGGTGGAGGACATCAGTCCTATAGACAAGAGGGAAAACAACCAAGTATGCCTGTTTAAATACTGTGTCTGTAAAATTCCCATAGTGTCTTGTTTTAATGAGTTTCAGTGAAAGGGTGTACATAAAAGAACTTAGAAAAATATTAAGCCTACACATGGAGGGTAATGTTACTTTTATCTTGTGTTTACTTGGCAATCCCCCACTGCCATTAATTCTCAGTATAGAAATTATCTTTTCTCCACATCATAAATGGGAAAACAAAGAAAAAAAAGTTAAACTTAACATGTTGAAGGTCAAGTATGTGATGATTTCCTCCTTGTTCCTCATTTCTGACTCCCACACTCATTCATGTACTCATTCAACAAATATTTTGTGAACCCTGATTCTGTACAAAGCACCAATATCTTAAAAAGTGTATACTTATCAATTGAATCTGATCTTGTGGTTACATGGTAATTTTTTTTTTCTTTTCCCTCGGACAATCCCTTCAGACACTTCCAAACAGAAGGCTAAAAAATGTTTTCCTACAGTCACATAGCAAGAAAGGAATGACTTGGGATGTGAACCCAGCCCCCTTGACTCCCCTCTGCACAGGTCTTGCTGCTGCTTATTGTGACCTTGGGTCATCAAAACCCTTTTGCTCTTCTAATAAGTGCAGCCGCCTTAACAAATTTGGCTACCATTTGTTTTTTTCCTCTTTCTTCAGTGCTTTTCTTTTTTCTTCTTTTCTTTCAGATAAAACAGACTTGTATGTGATCAGCCAAATTAAGAAAAATCCTCATTTATCTAATTCACAAACTCAATAGAGAAATCTAATAAATGTACTTACAGTATTATTACTGCATCTTTAAAATCCAATTGTTGAAAATTAATATAAAGCAAAAACTTAAAAGTAAACTTTAAAAAAATGGCAGTTTGCAGTTAATCTTTAACACCATTCTGTGGAGGAGTTGTAACCATTCTCTAATATTAATGACTCATTGTTGTACCTATTACACTTAACACATTACAAAATACTTTTAGACACATCCTATTTGAAACTTCCTGTAACTTTTGGAAGATGAAAGCCAATGCAGGATTAATACTCTGTTTTGTAGGAGATTAACAGATGTGGTGAGTTTAGAGACAGATGATCTAACATCACATAAGTTCTATTTGGCAAATCCGGGTTTTCTTATACTACTAATGCATTTTCTGAGAATGCTTCTTTGAGAGAAGTTTAGTTGTATTACACAAAACTAAACTTTTTTATACATCACACAAAGCAGAGCCATGTGATACAGACATAAATACTTTCATGTACCACCTTCTCATCATTTGATACAGACTTGGCCTACCGTGAGCAAAAATGAAAAGTTCAGTAAGTTTGTCATTCTCCTTCATCTTTTCCCCTCCATCCCGCCTCCCCTTCTCCCTTTGGACACTCTTCAGCCTTCTGCTTACTTCATACTCCTCCATCTATCCAAAAAGAAAAAAAAAAAAAAACATTTCAAAGATCAACATGTTATCCTTCTGATTGTGTAAAGGGCATAAGGATATGCCCAGTCAGTAAGGATAATCCTTGTGTGATACTAAGGAGGTAGCTCTCTTTTTCCCATTGGAGGAATTAATACACGCATGTATCTGTGTGTGCACATGTGAAGAGGTAGGTTGAAGGAGCGGAAGGGTGAGTTGAAGGATGTTCCTGTTATCCAGGAGAAATTATAAGCTTATACATTTCTTTTTTTTTTATTTCATAGTAGCTTTTATTTTATTTTTTTTAAATGATTTTTTATTATGTTAGTCACCATACAGTACATCCCCGGATTCCGATGTAAAGTTCTATGCTCCATTAGTTGCGTATAACACCCAGTGCACCATGCAATACAAGCTTATACATTTCTGTCACTGAAAAACGCAGCCATTCATGTATTCATTTGCTCAATATTTATTAATGCAATAATTTATTGAATAGTTACTTTGAATCTGTTCTATGCCCTGCAGATCTGGTAGTATTCTCCTAGGCTATTGGTGTAGATATAGAGTAGAAAACAAAACCAAACCAAAAAGCAAACAAAAAAACCAAACCCATAATAATGTTGGTAAGTACTATGTATAATAGAACCACAAAGGAGAAAGTAACCAACTTATAAGACAGAGGTCAGCAAAGACCTCTCAGAGAAGAAGATATTTCAGTTAGAGTTGTAAAGAGAAATAAAACTTAGCCCTCCAGGCCATTCAGGCAGAGAAAATAGTACTTACAAAGGCATGATGGTGTGAAAAGGACGAGCACATTCGAGAGACTGAAAGTAGTCCAGAGATGGAAAGGAGGAGAGAGAGGGGAGACTGGCAATAATCAAGATCATGAAGAGATATGCATGTCATGGGAAGTTTACTTGTGTTGTTTTTGTAGGACCAACATCTCTTCTCCCTTTCAGTGATAGCAGCACCCAGAATTTCTTTGGAGAACCACATTTCCTTGTAGCCTTGGTTGGGTTGTCTTTCATTCACTGGAACCTCCTCGAGACAGGCAATGACTCAAGCTACCCAGTCAGCCTTCCTTGGCTACAGTGATTACTTCAAGGCATATGACCTAGGCTAGGCCAATAAGAAACTAAGATTTGATGTGTGAAAATTGGGATAAAAAGTCTTGTCTTTCTTCCTTTGGAATCTTGAACTGTATATATCATGCAAGCCTGCAGTTGTAAGTAGCTTCATCCACTGATTGCCTACAAGTTGTCTGCCAAATGAGCCAAACACACAGGGGAAAATAGAATCCAGGGACACAGGGAGGGCAAGGGAAAAGGAAGAATTGAGCCCTGGTGATGGCACTAGTACCCTGTGCTTGAAACTTTTGATCAATTCCTGGACATTCTCATTACATGGGTTCCACTTGAGCCACTTTAAATTGAATTTCCATAACTTATGACCAAAAAAAGTCCTGAAAGTTATGTTAAGGACTTCAGGTGTGCCTGGGTGGCTCAGTTGGTTGAGTGTCAACTCTTAGTTTGGCTCAGGTGAGATTGAGCCCTGTGTTGGGCTCCACACTCAGCGGGGAGTCTGCTTGAGGATTCTCTCCCTCTGTCCCTCCTCTCACTCTCTCACTGTCTCTCAGACACATAACTAAATAAACTTTTAAACTATGTGAAGGACTTTGGAGTTTATTATCTGAACAGTGAGGGCATCTTTGAAGAGTTTGGGGCAGCGAATAGATTTGTGTTTTACAAAGCACATGCTGGCAATACTTTAGAGAATGGGTGGGTGTAAGGGAGGGATTGTCAGGGAACCCAGCTATGAAACTAGTATGACAATCTAAGTAAGAGACCAGAAAGGCCTAAACTAAGGTAATGGCAGTAGGTGTGAAAAGAAAGAATCTATTTTGAGGAAGATTTAAGAGGTAATCAACTGGGTAAGTGGTATGAGGGGGAAGAAGAATTCACAGATAATTCTTGCCTTTCTTGCATGGAATTTTAAGTTGAATTGTTTTTTGGTTAACCAAAAGAGGAAACCCAAGAGGAGAGAAATATTGGGGGTGGGAGGAGTTAAGTTTGTTCAGGGAACTTCTGAATTAAAGATCTGTGGCGTATCCATATGGAAATGTCTAGGTGCCATTAGTTGTACAGTTCTGATGCTTAGACTAAGATCTGGGCAGGAGATCCTGACTTAAATGTCATCATTATACCGATAATAACAGAAGCTTTGGATGTGAAAGAGATTACGCAGGGTAACTGTAAGGAGTGAGAAGAGAAGACCAAGGACTGAATTTTAGGGAATGACAGCATTTAGGAGTTGGGCCTCTAACAGGAAAAGGAAGGGGAGGTGTTGGAGAGATAGGAGAGGAATTATGAGAGAGTGGTGTCCCAGAAGCCAAGCTACTGAGAAGGAGGAAGTAGTCAATGGTGTAAAATACCTCAAAGAGGTCAGGTAAGATAAAGACTATAAAGTGTACTTTATTTGATTATTTGAAGGTCTTCAGTGACAGGAGCCTAAGCACTTTCAAAAGAGTATAGGAGCCAAAAGACAAAATTTCATAAGCAGAGGAAATAGGAGGGAGTGTGCTCATCCAATTGTATTTTTAAAAATATTTTCAGATACAATATTGATTATATGTAGAATTTTGCTTCATGTTATACCATATGGAAGGCATAGCAAGTAGGATTTTGTACAAAATATTTAGCTTTTTATTGTGAGGGCTATACTTCTAACATGGGAAATATCTTGTGTACATGAGTATGTCATCAGGAATCCAGAAACCCAGAAGACACATCTTCCAGAATCATCTAGTTACCATATTTGTGTCTATCTAGACTGTTCTTCACTGCCTCAGATACCATGTGGCCCTCATTCAGGCTAAGCACTTTCATTCTGATTAAATAATCAAAGTCAGAGTCAGAGAGGTTTTTTAAAATGACCATTTGCTGTCTTTGGCTCAATTTAGTTTTGCTTTGGCTGGGAATTAGATTGGGGTTTGTAGCTATGTGTCTTAATACCCTCCTTAGAGAGATCTTGCCAAACGTAGAATTAGATACGAAGACATGGCTTTAACATAAAATGAATGAAAAGCAGAGAGAGGAGAAAAAGAAAAAGGTAAAAGATGAAGTATAGGAGAAGGGAAAAAAGGAGAGAGGAAGAGCGTAAACCAAGTGAAAGGCAGTCCTTATCATCAGAGTACATTCTTGGGGTCTCATGTGGAAATGCCGCTGAAACCAAAGCCTTCACAACAGCAGAAAACTTGGCTGTAATACATCCTGATAGCACAGCTTCCATTCTCTCAGGATTTTTCTAGCATAGGAAGTATAGAAAAGGAAATAAATGACCTCACTGCTCTTTAAGACCACCTCATGTCAACAGAAGTTAAACTTTCTACTACCCTGGGTTTAAATATCACCACAGCAGGGGAAGCATATGAAAGGATGAGCCCTGACCATTCTACCATTGATCTATGCAACCACAAGACACATATTTAATAAACCTCTGCTTTAGCCTGAGAACTGCACAGGTCCTGTGAATAAGGAGATCTTAGATTCCAGCCTCTAGAGACTCAAGGGCCTATTTTTTTCTTTTTCCCTTATTTGAGCAGAGTCTGGGGCCTGAAATCTACCTCCTTCACTTAATATGCTCTGTGACCTTAGAGAAGTCCTTCACCCACCCTGTGCCTCTATTTCCTTACCTGTAGAATGGAGGTAATACTAGTGACTGACAACCTTAGAGATCTGCTGTGAAGATTAAATGAACTAGAATGTGTAAAGCACCAAAACCAGAGTCTAGCACGTAGTAATCACTCAATTAGCTGCTATTGCTTTTATCATTATCACTGTTAATGCTGTCCTCAAAAAGAAAGTGACTTTTTCTTGGAATTTTTGCCTGGGACCCTATTATTTTATCTTGTCCAACTCAGTGAAACTGCTTGCACGTACTGTGATAGAAAGCCTACGCCAAGCCACAGACTCTTGAGAAACCCTCAGCCTGGTCAGGGTCTGGTGAGTAAAACTTCCTTTGTACTCCCTGTGGTTGCTCAGGAAATGAGAGAGGATTTATAGAATGTCTTCCCTACTCTATCCAATTATGGCTTTATTTCTTGTCAAAGAATAAAATGTCTTTCCACATGCTCACATCCGCAACTTTGAAACATTACCCAAAACAAGTCATAGCAGCAGATCTTCTCCAGATGTGAGCTCCTACTTGGTAGCTGTCTGCATTTTTTTGATTCTTGAGGCTAGAAAAATGTCTCCAGAAGCAATGTTCTGATACACTAAAAACTGTAAACTCATTTCCTCTCTCAGGTGGGTCCAAAGAATTCCAGTAAGTTCACAAGTGTATTATGGAATGTGAAAAAGTAAAAAAACATGCTGCATTCTTATGCCTCTCACCAAGATCCATGCAATTGTAGCACATTGACCTCATGCTTTCATGCAAAGTATTATAAATACCAGAGCTAATTAAGTCAAAAGGGTGGAGCGAGCCAACCAAATGCTGAGCTGGGGAATGCTGACAGCATGTTTTGATATCTATCCTGTCTTTCACTGAGAACCTTGAGGATCATCCCTGCTTATCCTTCTGAACATGGACTTCTTTTCCTTAGCAATCTTCTGAAATGGAAACTTCTATAGGACACCCATAAGCAAGCTGTGATATACACTCATAGCTAGCCGGTGGCTCTCTGACTGTTCTACCCATCACGGCCATCATCCTGGTTATGTTTGCATCTTCTCTCAGTCCTGAGTCTCCACTCCTTCATCCATCCTAGTTATCTATTGCTATAGGCTGCCACAGAGTCAAACAAGCAAGCATCTATCTGCACAGCCTACTTAAGGGCCAAGGACCATGTACCTTCATGTAAGGAAATTTTGTGATGTAGTTCCTTTCTGTGCAGTTTGAAAGACAAAGTGAACACATCTGAAGCAATTTAAAAGCTATAAGGTATCTAAATCATAATGCATACTTCCCAGAAGGGCATCCTAAAGTAATGGAGCTCCAGGTTTGCTTTAGATGTGATGGAAAAGACCCAAGGAAGAGGAATTCAGCCAAGCCTTGGAGGACTAACAGGCTAAAGAAGGAAGACAGGAAGGCTGTTCCAAACAGTGGGAATTAACACAAAAGCCAAAGTGTACAGAGCAGGTATGTGGGACTGGCAAGAGAGTGAGGGACAGGGAGAGACCAAATGACAGAGCAGAAAGTTTTAGGAAATTTAATTGCCCTCCTTGGATTCTAGCTATCCTTCCTTATGCATTGGAGTCTATTTGTGAATCCCAGGACTTCCTTTGAAAGAGGCAACTGAGAAAAGTGAAAGTATTGTTCAGGGAGTTACCTAAAGTCAGAGGGGAACCAGAGTGAGCTAGGTACTATATTTTCCTTCTCCTTATTAGGGCTGCAGTGAGGAACCGACACAGAAAGCTCTCATTTTCCAATATTCCTTCCTTTCACTCCTTCTCCACACAGCACCACAATCTATCATCATGAAGAGCTGTCCACACCAAGAAAGGCATGGGCAAATCCAGCATGGTGCCAATCAGGAACAAAGGCTGACCCTTGAGTGTTAAGTGCATTTCCTCTTTCACACTGGCCTGGGGCCCCAGCACGGCCCTAACTGCTTTCTAGAGACGTTTTTACCAACTGTTTTTCTGCTTCCAAGTTTGTAAAACCAGCACTTTCAGCATTATTTTTGTTCTCTCCTAACACTTGCTCAGCGAAAGAAGGCAAGGAGAGTATTAATTTTCTCAATATTCCCTCTTCTCAGGAAAAAGCACACAGGCCTTTTTCTCCCCTCACCAACTCAGAATACAAGTTCTTACCTACTTCTGGGTCCTCATACAATCTGGTAGTAGAGTTTATATTCATATTTCTCTGGCTGGACTGTGAGTTCTCTGAGGACAGGATGCTGTACTACATGTACCACATTCATCTTTGCATCTCAATGCTTAACAGAGTGGCTGATGCCGATAGAGTATTCAATAAATGGAAAAGGTGGAAAGACCCCAAAAGATTTTCTAGCCTTCATCCTGGAATTCTTTCTAGGACAAAGCAGATAATGAATGAATGAATGAATGAATGAATGAATGAATGTTTACTCCATCCAACACAATGCCTTTAAAACTCTTCAAGTTTAGGTTAATGCTTCCTTTAAATTGAAAAAGCCTGGATGTCCCCATTAAATCATCATGTCTTTTCCAAATGGGCAACGAACTATAAGCAAGGTCTTATGATCACACTGGTAATTTTGCTAGAGAGGAGAGTGGAGGTTAGGATATAGGATTTCATGTATTTATTGGAAAAATAGAATATGGGGATGCCACACAATGAAAGCTTTATACGTCTTGTGTGATGGAGGAAGGGCTCAGGTTACAGGAAAGGTGCTAAGGAGGGAGATGAAAAGGTACAAAAGACCACATTACTTCTTCACTTGGTGTATAATCAAGTTGCACAATTTTGTGACATTCGAGGAAGAGACCCTGTTATTACCCCTAGAAAACCATTTTTTTCCTCTAAATACAGAACGTACCATTTTTTCCAGAAGTTTTCATGCACATGAGGCTGAAGTCTTTTTTCTCTTCCCCCAAAAAATGTTCTATAGAGAAGAGAGAACAATGAGCATTTTTAAATTGGCTGGGGGACTAGAGGAGGAAAAAATAAGACACCACCCGGGTATATTAGGAAAATATGTGTCACAAATAAGTTGTCAAGAAATAGCTGTTCTGTCTTTGAAGAAATTTTTTTAAGTTCCCTGAAGTGTAACCAAAATGAAGCTGACAAATTGGTGGCCTTTTCCAGAAGTCTGCTGTACAAACATTGAGAAATTACCCCCAAGGTTCTTGCATGGCTTTCTCCAACAGGGTCACCTTAACTTTCTTTGGACCTTAGTATTTTTCTTTTATCACCAACTTAGGAGGAAACTGAAAATAATTTATCTTGTTCAAACTCGTTCCAGTGTTTAAAAGGACACATCAGGGGCGCCTGGGTGGCACAGCGGTTAAGCATCTGCCTTCGGCTCAGGGCGTGATCCCGGCGTTATGGGATCGAGCCCCACATCAGGCTCTTCCGCTATGAGCCTGCTTCTTCCTCTCCCACTCCCCCTGCTTGTGTTCCCTCTCTCACTGGCTGTCTCTATCTCTGTCGAATAAATAAATAAAATCTTTAAAAAAAAATAAAAAAAATAAAAAATAAAAGGACACATCATATCTCATATTCAGGTCAATTGGCAATTCTGCCAAGAGACGAGCAGAGAGGTAGACTACTACAATCAGAGTGGCAAGAGAATATCCCCAAAGCTGGAGACTGCAGATGTGCCCTTTGCCTATCACACCACAGCAGAGCCCTGATTCCCATGCTTTTTAATATTGACTCACCCCATCCCTGCAACACACACAGTGCATTCATACAACCTGATCTCTACTTCCTTCTGGGAGCCTTTCCTGGCTACCCAGGTCTCACTCATCTCTCCTTTCTGTAAACTACGTATCGATGACAATACTCACTTTGCATTTAATTATCTGGATCTTCTTGAGTTTTATATAAGTACTTTCTGTCTCTAACCAAAAAGCAAAGTCCTTGAAGATCAGGTACTGTGCTTATATAGTACTTCTCTTGAGACCCTCACCTGGTCCTTGCATTGTGTTGAACTTGTCCTAAGCATTGAGAAATTAATAGTTGATGAATCGTTCTATTTGGAGCCTCTCATCCTGCAGGTCTGTTTAGCATCCCTGTCATAAGTAAAAATTTTTCAAACAATGACTTCTGGAGTTACTAAGAGAAAAGATATAGTAGAACTTAGCATCATTTTTTTTTAACGCAGCCAAATAAAAAGTGAAAAAACAAGTTATACACAGGGGAAACTATGGGGATGTTTCTTGTCTGGTTTTACCTCCCTCACTGGATTACACTTCCCATGTCATGGAATGACTGTGTCAATGAGACTCAAAAGGCCAACAAGTTATCCTAGGACTTCAGAAAGAAAAGAAAACAGAAACAGATATTCTTTCTCAAAAACTCTGGTGTTAAACCCCTAGGGGGGAGCCTTGAAGTCAGAAATCATGTGAAAACTCCATTTCCTGGTGATTACAGACCTACTCCATCAATGGCAGTTTCCCAAAGGACATATCTACTCCTTAATATCCCTTGTCTTGCCTTCAAATCACAAGCTCCTTCGGGCCAAACCTCAGTTCCCATTGTTTTGCTGTTCCCTCAGTTTCTCTCAGAGGTTGTTTATGTGGTACTCAATGAATACTCGATTAAATGACACCTTCAGTTGTAATTTTTATTTCAGTTACCAGTATGTATCATAATAGTTCCTCTCAGTCGAGGCAATAACTCTTCTCCCACCAACATGGTATCTTGAAAGGATTTCATGCCTTAACTGGGGTTTATAATCTGGATTGCTGAGTGAGCTAATATAGCAGAATGGTGAAGTGTTTGGTCTCAAAGTCACACCACCTGAGTTTGTAGCTTGGCTTTATTATTTCTTGTGTGAACTTGAACGAGGTTTGGTTTTGTTTTGTTTTGTTTTTAATCTTCTCTGCATCTCACTTTCCTTACCTGGCATGGATTTGTTATAAGGATTGGGTGAGATGATCCACATAAAATACTGGAGAAAGCACCTGGTACACTAAATGTTGAGTAGATATTAGTTATTATTAGTTATTCTTCTTGTCTAGCTCCTGAGGGTATGTCAGCCACCTAGACATACTCTGTCTGTACTCTGAATTTGGGACCTCCACTCTGAAACCAGTCTCTTACCCACCTTACAGGCTTAAAAGAAGGTAAACGCCACTCCCTCCCGCATAGCCATATGTGGAAGGACAGCGAACACCCTGTTGCACTGTGGAGCTGGAGCAGGAAGCAGTGCATGTGGGCCTGAGTTGCCAACTTGCCCGAGTTCAAATGAACATTGATGAGCCAAGACATTCCATGACAGCATGACAGCAGCCTGTATTTGTTTCCTCTTTCCTTGCTGCTTCCTTTTCAGTGAAACGTTCGTACAAACCAGACCACTGTATAACAAAGAAAAATTTCCGGGCCCTCAGACAAATGGTTTGTTTCTTAAATGTTACCTGATCAGACCAAAGTTCAGTACAAATACTTGGAATTATATAGTGCTTTGGAATGTGTTGTGATCAACGTGACCGATGAAAGCAGCTTAGTAATTAACTTCTTCAAGTGGGTGTCACAAAATTATCTTATTTCTAATTTTGAGACTGCTATCTGGAGAACTTCCTTCTTGGATTACTTCCTTCCTGGATTTGGATTTCCCCCATGATAATCTCTGAAAAATAATATTCATCCCTACTCCACTGTCAGAGACTTTCTAAAAGCACTTCAAGAGTTCCCCACAAAGAGTAGGCAAACATGTAGAAATAAAAGCCCTTCCTAGTTTGATAGCTTCTCAAACCCTTCTTTCTATGTTTCCATGATAAGCCAATTAAGAAAGAAGTTGGATGATTTTCTTGCATCAAAAACAAAGAAAATCCAGAAAGAGAATTCTATTATACGAGGAAAGATATTATTTAATATGTATTAACTTTTAGGGTAGGATAACTTTAGGTAGGAATTATTTTGTTAAAATTTTTCTGTGACCTGATTTAATGCAAATTTTAAATTATCCTGAGAACCCTCCATATGCTGTCAGTGATTTTACAACTCTCATCCAAGTCCTCTTGACTCTCCGGTTAATCAGAAAAAACCAAATTTGTCCAATCTCAAAATTCCCAAGAATCCCAATACAAATATTTACTTTTTAATTGAAATATATTTGACATATAATACTGTGTAAGTTTAAGGTGTACAATGTTAATTTGGTATATTTATATATTTTATATATATATATAGTATATATATAGTAATATGATTGCCATTAACACCTCTATCATGTTACATACTTATGCTTTCCTTTAAATGGTTGGAATAATTAAGTTGTAGTCTCTTAGCAAGTTTGGTGATTTTAATACAATATTGTTGTCTATATTCACTATACCATGCATTAGATCTCAAGGGCTTATTTACTACGCATTGCAAGTTTGTACCCTTAAACAACATCTGTCCTAATATTTATCAAGTCATTCTTCACCACAGATGAGAGACTAAGTCTTGTTAATGAGGACACAATAGTAATAGCAAGTGACATCCTCACATACCACTTAATAATTTATAAATAAGTCATTTCATATACATTAGCTCATTTTATCCTCACAACATTGTGAAATAGTTATGAGAGATATAGTTATCCCAATTTTTATACGTGAGAGAACAGAAAGAATTGAATCAATAGAGATGACAGAGAATGGATGGCCACTCATAATTTATTGACCCATTCTTTCCACAATCACTAATGAATAATTACATGTTTCAGGCTACAAGAGGATATAGCAATAAACCAAGTATTTACAAAACCTATAGCTTAATGAAAGCAACTGACAGTTAAAGAGATAATAAATAAGATAAATGTTGGGATATGGATCTGAGATATTATGACATGGATCTGAGATCAAAGAGCAGAGACCCCTACTTTAGAGGTTGCAGAAAGCCTTCTTAAGGAATTTATATTTCAGCTGAGATATAGGAAAGAGTAAGCAGTTAACCAGATGAAGTGGAAGTGGAGATGATGGTCCAAGAGGAAGGAACATCATGTCCCAAGGACCAGAGATGAGTGATGACCAATTACGCTTACCACGAAACTGAAAGAATTTCATCATGATGGACAAATGCAAGATGGAAAAGGAACAAGATGAAGCTAGAGAGTTAGAAAAAAGATCAAAGTCATATAGGACTTTATTTATTTTAAGAGCAATGACAAAACAAAAGCTAGGGCAGCATAAAAAAACTAGGAGAGTAAAGTATTTTGGAGGCCAAGGACCAAGGAAGCTTCAGGAATATAGTCAATGATAGTCAAAGAATAAGAGAACTGAGAAGAGGCTACTTGAGACGTCATGAATGACCTTAACTTTTCAGTTTGGTGGTAGAGGAGGAACACAAGTTCCATGTGTGATTAAAAGACAAGGAAGTAGAAACAAAGGGTGTGTAGACTATGGTTTGGAAAGTTCAGTTTCCCTATTGCTAGAGTTGGTAGTGGGGTCAAAGAAAGTTTTTCAAGACAGAAGAATTTAAACATGTTTGAAGTCACAGGGAAAAGTTTGAGGATAAAGGTAGAAATTAAAGTTGTCATTAGGGGCGCCTGGGTGGCACAGCGGTTAAGCGTCTGCCTTCAGCTCAGGGCGTGATCCCAGCGATCTGGGATCGAGCCCCACATCAGGCTCTTCTGCTATGAGCTTGCTTCTTCCTCTCCCACTCCCCCTGCTTGTGTTCCTTCTCTCACTGGCTGTCTCTCTCTCTGTCGAATAAATAAATAAAAAGTCTTTTAAAAAAAAATAAAATAAATAAATAAATAAATAAAATAAAGATGTCATTAAGTCATTGAAGATTATGGATGTGGTAATATACAGCATATAACTATTATTATTAGCTATATTATTACTATTATTAACTGTGGTTAATAATATTGGTTATTTTTTAAAAGATTTTATTTATTTGAGAGAGAGAGTGCAAAAAAGAGTGCATGAGTTGGGGGTAGTGGTGGAGGGGCAGAGGGAGAGGGCAAAGCAGGCTCCCCACTGAGCAGGGATTTCCACACAAGGCCCGATCCCAGGGCCCTGGGATCATGACCTGAGCCAAAGGCATGACCTGAGCCCGCTTAGACGACTGAGCCACCCACGTGCCCCTATTGTTAATAATATTGTATTGCATATTTGAAGTTGCTAAGAGAGTAGATCATAAAATCTCTCATAACAAGGACAAAAAACATTGTAATTCTGTATGGTGATGGATGCTAACTACACTTATTATGCTGATCATTTGCAATATACACAAATATCAAATCATCATGTCATACACCTGAAACTAATATGCTATGTCCATTTAAAAAATTAAAGAAGTGGGATACATGGGAAGAATTAAAATGAAATGCACAGGTGAGCAAGAAGGCTCAGAAAAAGATCTGTGTACATAGTTTTAAAGCCCAAGTACCAAAGCCAGTCCTACCTATTTCCCTCTCCCTGGCTTTTTAAACTATAACATTCCTGAAAAGTTGTGTCTTTTTGTCATTT
This sequence comes from Ailuropoda melanoleuca, assembly GCF_002007445.2. Lineage (NCBI taxonomy): Eukaryota > Metazoa > Chordata > Mammalia > Carnivora > Ursidae > Ailuropoda > Ailuropoda melanoleuca. Next base: position 76,924,206 of record NC_048225.1, read on the forward strand.
AGTCTATCTGTAGTGGGACACTTTCATGTTGGACCCAACTTATCTTCATCTTTGAGATGATGTTAAGATGATGTTGAGAATTGTTAAGTCACATATCCTTGGGATATGGAAAGACAACCTAGAAAATGAATTCTGGCTTATGAGGATATTCTTCTCCATTCCCATGAAAAGGGGAAGTGCTCATATGCAATAAATTGGTATGGAAAGGTCTTCAGAATTTGAAGTGAAATGAGTCAGGCTGTTGTCTTTCATCATTGCAGTAGCCAAAATGGCAAGTTCTCAGATCATCAAAGCATTGACAATCTTTCATCAACAAGTAGAGACCTCTCACAAGCATTTGCAAAGTAAGCCACCTAATAGCTCTTCTCCATGCTGCCAACCCCTGCAACACACACAGACACACACACACACACACCCCAAAATTCCAGCAATGGGGTTTTTCTTAGACATTTCAAGGGATTGTGGAGTCAGATTCCCTGGAAGATCCCATCTCAAAGTATTTCAAGACCTCCTACATCTGTATGTGTGGATCCTTTTAGCCCTACAATGGAAAAGTAGAGGAAAAATCTATCCCTTATGCAGGCAATAGGCAAAGAATATTGAAAAGAAAATTGATCTATTTGCAGATGTTGCAGAGCAGGATAATGGAGCTCATCCAGAAGAATCACCCAATATTCTAAATATCTTCAACATATTCAAGCATTGGGCCAAGAACAACAGCGTGAAATTTAACTGGCATAAAGTTTAATTCCTGCATCTAAGGTAAATACCATGATTGCATTTGAGCAAAGTGGAGGCAAGCTATGAAAAAGATCTGGGTATTTCAGTTGATCACAGGTTTAAGATGACCCAGTATAGCTACTAGCAACATCTGATGCCACTTTAGACATACTAAAGAACAGCGTTTTCACTGAGAAAGCAAATTCCTCCCTATAACCTTTATAGATCAGCCCCATTCTGAAGTGCTTTATTCCAGTTTAACAACTGGACTGTGAGCAGGGGCAGGACAGCCACGATCACATTTATATGCCAATTCACAGTATTCACACCTTTAATATATTCTCTAATATTGATTTTGATCCCCATAATCATCCTATGAGATAAATGTTATTATATCCATTTTTATAGAGGGCAGTGCTGAAGTTGAAAGGCATTAAGTGCCTCGACCAAGGTAGTATGGTTAATAAGTGACAGAGCCAGGTCATTGACTCTTAAACCTCCAGCCTTTCATCTGTACCATCCTATAACAACTGTGAAGTTTAATCTAGGGATAGAAGACTTAGTGATTCATGTTAACACTCTTCAAACATTGGAAGGACCATTATGTGAGATAATGGATAGATGCTAAGAGAACTGGATATGACTAAAGGCTAGACGACTGTTACTGAAGGAGTAGAAAGATGAAGAAGAAGAATGTAAGACAAAGCCCATGTAACTAAAAGGAGTCAGTAGACTAAACTGTATTCCCTAGCAAAACTTGCTTTCTTAAAAAAACACTTCAGAGAAAATTCCTGAACAAGAGTTTGTGCAAAATTTTCCTTAATTCTCATTTTCTCTATAAATTCTCTCTATTTTTATTATGAAAGCAGAAGTGGAAAAATGGGAGGGAGCATGCATTGAAAGTGACTCCAGAGAAGGAAACACTGATGGTGCCACCTGCCTACAATTTTAGGATTACATCAGCAAAGCCTTTTATGAAACATACCAATTATTCCCAGTCCATGTGAAGGAAGACAGGGAGTAAAGGATGAGAGGTTAATCTTTTCCCAAGACAGTGTTTGGATCTAGCAGAAGTATATCCTTCCACACTCAAAATTCATTCTAATCCTTCAAAATATAATATAAAATATCAGTCAAATTTCTGTTTTATCTACCTAATCCCAGTAATGGAGAATGTCAAGACATAGTAGAAAGAGCACTGAACCAGTAGTCAGAAACTTTGCTTCTAATTCCAGTTCTGCTAGGTACCACCTGACTGGCCTTAGGCAGCTTGCGCTCAGATTTACATTAGGCAATGGGGCTGTCAAGGCCTGTGGCACCTCATATAGAACTTAAGAGCATGCACTGTGTAACAAGGATTAAGAGTGCATGCTTTAGGGGTGCCTGGGTGGCTCAGTCATTAAGTGTCTGCCTTCGGCTCAGGGAGTGATCCCAGGGTCCTGGGATTGAGCCCCGCATCGGGCTCCCTGCTCCCCTGGGAGCCTGCTTCTTCCTCTCCCATCCCCCTGCTTGTGTTCCCTCTCTCACTGGCTGTCTCTATCTCTGTCAAATGAATAAAATCTTAAAAAAAAAAAAAGAGTGCATGCTTTAGCATCAGACAGCCTGATTTTAAAGCAATTCCCTACCACTTAGATGTCTCACCTTGAGCACTTCACTGAATTTTTCTAACTTTAGTTCCGTCCTATGCTGGTTAAAGATATGGAAATAAAAATGTATATGAGGGGCACCTGGCTGACTCAGTCAGTGGACCATGCAACTCTTGATCTTAGGGTTATGAGTTCAAGCCTCACAAGATACATGACATTATCATGTACATTACCAATGAAGGGAGTCACCGGTCATTATGCTTATATTTTTGAGAAAGCAGATTTCAAAAACTTCAAAGAAAATTAAATAGAATTCAATGAAATATAATTGGGAGAGGGAAGGGAGTGGACCAAGAAAGTTGAGAAACTATCAGAAAGAAATTGCTGACACTACAATAGTGTATCACCCAGATGAGTAAGAAAAGAAGGCCGTACGGAAGGAGATGTGTGGCTATACAAACAGCTTTTCTGATGGGCTCTGACTGAAAAGGATATGAATTAAAGATGAGAGATGGGGCACATAATCAAGACAATTTTAAAACAGTGGCACAAACCTCCTGGAATAGATGGAGGAACCCCTGCTTTAGACCAAAATGAACTAAGGTGTGAAAAAACATTCTGAAGCAAGAAAAAAGACTGCTTTATTTGTGTTATTGTTTTTTGATTGTTTGTTTAAAGAAGACTAATAAGAAAAGAATAAAAGCTTGATTCCTTGGGGATAATAGTGTCATATTAACTTGCAGACAGAGGAAACTGAGTTTCTCAGGGCCTGTTTTGCTTTCCTTTAATTTCTGTCAGGAATATTTCTTGAGCAGCTGCCACGTGTCAAGCATTATTCCAAATGCTGAGCCTTTTACAATGATGCAATATAATTGCTCTTGTCAAGAGGTTGATAGTCCAGTAAGAAGATAGGCATGCAAATAAATAAATATAAACTATATAATTAAATATGTTAAAGTAATTACAGTAATAGGGGTATGAAATCCAAGGGAAATGTAACTAAATTACCCAAATCTGCCTGGAGTTCTAGAGGAGGATTCACAGAAAGAATAGCATTTAGACTGAGATATCTCAGTCAATGAAATGCTGTACAAACTGGAAAGGGTAACAGATAGAAGAGAAGAATATACTAGAACTTTCTGTCATGTTGAATGAGTTTAGCTCCATTAACTCTGATGAAGTCATTCAGTTTGCTAAAAATATTTACTAAGATTTCATAATGCCTGGCAAATTTTGGAGATAGTAGAGAACCAGAGAAATTCCAGAAGACTCAAAACTGGTAAATATTTAGACTTTCAATTTTAAGAGTAAGGATTCAATGAAAGACAATGTTGTGGATTGTTTGAGAGGACAGGCTCAAAATTTACACTGCTAAGATGGAGTTCTGGCTTTACTCCTTACTGTTGTATGACCTTAACCAAGTTATTGAATATCTCTGTTTTTCAGTTCCTCATCTATAAAATGGGAGAATAAGAGGTTATATTCGAAAAGGTTGTAGTGAGGATTGTAAGGAAAGTGCTTAGAAGAGTACCTATACATGGTAAGCTTTCAATAACTGTGGGCTGTTTTATAAATTCTACAAACTACAGACTAAAGTGGTTGGCCTCACTCACAGGAAAGATTCAAAAATATAAGGTTTAAAGACTCTTTTTTTTTTTTAAGATTTTATTTATTTATTTGACAGAGAGACAGCCAGCGAGAGAGGGAACACAAGCAGGGGGAGTGGGAGAGGAAGAAGCAGGATCCCAGTGGAGAAGCCCGATGTGGGACTCGATCCCGGCATTCCGGGATCACGCCCTGAGCCAAAGGCAGATGCTTAACCGCTGTGCCACCCAGGCGTCCAAGGTTTAAAGACTCTTACCACAGAAAAGGAAGTGATGATATTTTAGGATGAGGGTAGGTTCACTAACAACAAGTCATTTCAGACCCCCACACAATTCCAGTTTTGACACATGTGTTTTGCTGGCATGGGAAAGTGATTTTGAGGACCGAGAACATATGGATTTTGTTTATCAAGGAATTTTTCAATCCTTATTAAAAAAAGATGGAGAAATGCATACAGGTTGATGTTCTGATTGGGCGTGTCCTTAACTAAGTCAATTAAAGGATCTTGCCCAGTACCCAGGGAAGAAAAGTACACAGAAGGCTTTGGTAATCCATGCAGATGAAGAACTATTTTAGACACTAGAAAAACAAAATAAAATCATATTCCTATTCTCAAGGAGATTAAAATAGATTAGAGGAAATAGATGTTTATACAAATGCTTACTATAATAACAGACATATGTCAACTACCATAGAAGGCCGAGTTGTCAATTCTGCTTAAGTGATTGTGAAAGGCAAAGAGGTCCCAGCAGGGAAGATATTTGGCCTAGTTTTGAAAGCTGGTTTCTTGACCTTGTTAAAATATTTTGAAAAACACCTTGTCATGTTATTTTAACTACCAAAACTTCAAAATATATCTGATTGTTTTAATGACAACAATTCTATCCATTTATTGCTAAAACAAACCTATCCAAAATAGTTATAACTAAAACCATCATTAGTACAACCATGTCTTATTGTTCAGTATCTGCATTTTCATAATTTTGCTTCTCTTCAGAGCCTCCTCTCCTCTCCCCTCTATTGCTTCTGCCACCACAGACCATTCCTCACCTGAGCTGTCTCGGTAGCTCTTGGGTGGCTTTGTTCTGCCTCTCCCACCCATCTTTCACCCATGCCACCTGAGTTATCTTCTCTGAAACAGATCCCATCAGGTTATAAACTCCTAAAATAAAAAATAAAAAGCCCCTAAATAGTAAAGCATAGATTCCTTGGACTAGCAATACATCTACTTGGGATCTGGCCTCCTCCTGTCCGGTATCAGCTCCCATCGCCTATCTCCACAAGCCACCTTCTCCAGGCCATGGGACCACACCTGCTGTCTTCCACACTTCTGTGCCTTTACTTGCACTTTCCCGTCTGCCTGGAGGGCTACCTCCTACTGTGTCATCACTCATAAATTCCAATACTCCCCCTTCTCTCATTTGGTTAGAATGTGTTATTCCTTTATTAGAGCCCTATACGTATAATAGCTCTTGCTTCATTCTTTATTATATTGGATGAAATAGTGGAAAAAGAACTGAGCTAGGATTTGGACTATCCAGATTCCAATTCCTGCATTACTTCTTATCTTCACTGTGTCTCAGTTTTCCCATTTGTAAATTAGAAATGTGGGATTAATTACAGACAGTCCTTAACTCGTGATGGTTTGACTTATGATTTTTCAACTTTACAACGTGCAAAAGCAATACACTTCTGGGACAATCCTGTTCATGATGGTAGGCAGGAGCAGTGAGCTGCAGCTCCCAGGCAGCCAGGCAGTCAGGAGGGTTTATGACTGATATCATTAACAGCCGTTCTGTAGCCATACAAGCAGTTTCTCACTTTCAGTACAGTATTTAGCAAATTACAGGAGACACTCAACACTTTTTTATAAAATAGTCTTTGTGTTAGATGATTTCACCCAACTGTAGGCTAATGTAAGTGGTGTTCTAGCAGGACTAAACTAATCGCATTCCTCCATGTCATCCCTTAAGCATGTGATAAGTTTCTAGCAATCAATTCTGTTTTAAGTGTCTTAAACTTGAAGAACTTAACCTACTAAACCTAACTAAAGACACCTGAATGCTTGCTCAAGCCTGAGCGGTAGCTGTAGCTGGTCTACCCCCCACCTCCACTTCTCTCGCCCTTTAAAAACTCCTGCCTACATGAGCAGGAAAGTTGGTTTTTTGGGACATTAGTTTGCCATCATCTCAGTTAGCTGGCTTTTTCAAATAAAGTTGCTTTCCCTGCCCCAACACCTTGTTTCTTGACTTGTTGGCCTGTTGTGTGGTGAACAGATAGGACTTAGGTTTGGTAACAATTTTGGCAAGCCTGCCAGGAGAGGTGTTGCTCATGATCAGCTAGCCCAGTGTTGGGAAGACTTTGGGAATGGTCCCTAGCAACTTCCAGAACTGCTTTTAACCAGGGATCCTCCCTTCATTTCTGAGGTCAGTGTAGGTGGCTCCAGCTTTCTATAGGAATAAGGAGCCAACCTCTGACTCAAATACTGCGTGGGTTGCTGCTCCAGTGTGTACAACTGGAACTCCCTTTCTTTGCTGTTTGTTTCTGTTGTTTGAAGTACCTGGGTAGTAAAAATAGTTGTTGGACTTTATACCAATTTGGTTTTGGTTTGTCAGGTAAGCAGCTCTTTTGTGATTGTATGATAGTCATGGGAAATTTAATGTCTATTTGACTTTGACAGGCTGTTTGGGTGCATTTTGAAGAAATAGCCCAATTTTAGTTATTCATTCATGTCCAATGAAGTAATCTTTTATTGTGACACAGCATGGACACAAAATATACACTGCAATCTGTGAGCGATGGATTTTAAATAGTTCCTTGAATTACCATACTGCTTTGCAATTGAAGTTGTATTGCCAGAGAGCTGGCAAAGATGATGAGATTCCCTCTATCAGGAGAAGACTAAAAGGAAAGGGTCTAAGCTGACGGTACAGAAACCAGAAAAGAAGACTATTCCCATGGTACTATAAGATGGGGCAATTTAAGGAAGGGAGAAGACAGGATGATGTTATAAGCTCTACATCCTTTACCTGCCCTTCCAGCCAATGTTCCATCTCCTCTGGCTGAAACACTTTAGCTTCTGGAAACTGCTGGGGCTTTAGCTCCTCCTCAATAGGATACCAGGGAAGCACCAGGGCCTGGAGTAGTCTGCCTTTATAAGATGGCGAGGGACTCAGTTTGGCTAGGAGCAATTCCAGCCAGAGCAGAGCAGTTCCCTGTTGGTGGTATAAAACAGCATGGACAACTGGCTAGATTCTTATGGACTTATAGTCCCTTTTCTACTTCAGATCTGTTGAATTGGAGGAACAATGATCCCTCCTAACAGGCTGATCCCCTTGAAATGACTGAGCTACTTACCTCAATATTTGCAACTCACTAACCCTCTTAGGCAGATATTCAAACTCTTAAATATGCTTCTTATGGTCAATGAGAAATGATTACTGATAGAGAAGGCTTGTGAAGAGGCATGTGGGCTCCATTACAGAAGAGCCAATGGAATTCCCAGGTTGATGTTTTAGTTCCCTTGATGGAACCAAACTGGGATCCCAATGACAGGGGAATGCCTGGATTTGATTACTACAAGAAATGTGTTTTGGTTGGTGTCAGCAAGGGGGTTCCTAAACAAAAGAAGCCTTAATAAAATACAGGAACTCCAATAAAAATCTAATGAGGATCCCTTTGAGTTCTTGGAGCACATTTACCAAACATACCAAAAGTATACACATGCCTAAGGCACCTGAAAATATTCAGATGATTAATGTGACCTTTATCAGACAGAGTGCTCCTGACATTAAAGGAAAACTGCAAAAGTTGGATGAAGCATTAGGAACGAATCCATCACAGCTGGTGAATATAGCATTCAAAGTATACTATGGCAGGGAATAGACATCAAAAAAGAGAAGATGCAAAAAGACAGGCTACTGTCTTTGTGGAAGCCCTGGGTGTCTCTCACAAATTTGGGACTCTTTGGAAAAATAAGGGAGATCCTGTAGTTGAAAACCAATATGCTTACTGTAAGAAAGAAGGACACTAGAAGAGTGGCCCTAAATGAAGAAAGAATAAAAAGGCCAAGGAGGGGAAGGAAAGGAAGTATCAAATGATCAAACAAGATGCAGGCTCTGATGAAGAAAGAAGGGGCCCAGGGACTCCCATTGATTTAAATAAGCCAATAGTAATTTTCCCACAGGAAACATTCCCACATCCCAGGGTAACATTGACAGTGGGGAGTCAATTAATGGACTTTTAGTAGACTCTGGGCCACCTATTCAGTTAGCAATACTAAAATAGCAAAAAGTTCCAGTAGAAAAGTCTCCATAATGTGGATTACTGGGCATTACAGCAAAAAGCCTTTCTGCAAGCTATGAAATATAAATCGGGAGATCAGAAACTATGACAGATTTTTGTACATGCCTGAGTGTCCCATCACCTTAGTTGATTGAGACTTGCTCTGTAAATTGAATGCTTAAGTCCCTTTCTCTCCAGAAAAAAAAAAAAAGCAGTGAAGACTCCAGGTGCCTCCTGGACAAGCTTTAAGATTGCTGGGAGATGAGGCTTTGACTGCTGACCTATTCCCACCTGAGATCTACAAACAAGTGAGTAAGGCTGTATGGGAAGATGGGAAACCAGATAAAGCTAAGAATGTGGAACCTATTTCCATCATGTTGAAAGAAGATGCCAAATAAAAAACAATATCCTTCGAAAATGTAGGCTCTTGGATGCATATAGCCAATCCTCCAAAAAGGTTTTAAGTACTGGCTCATCAGACCTTCAGGTCTCCCTGTAAAACTCCCATTAAAAATAGTCGTGTTCTTCTGAGTACTGTTTTGTCCAAGACCTCTGGGCTATTAATATATGGTAGAAGAAAGACATCCAATTGTGCACTATCCAACATTCTCCCAACTGCTACACCTGGGAGATATGACTGGTACTCGGTCTTGTTTTGAAAAATGCCTTCTTCTGTATTCTGAAAGATGAGAAGACCCAATTGCTATTTGCTCCTGAATGGTAGGAACCACATACTGAAACCTCCCACTAGTATTGTTGGACAGTTTTATCTGAGAGTTTTAAGAACTCCCCTACTACTTTGGAGGAATTACTGTCCAGAGACTTGAGGACCTTTCAGTTAATAGAGGAAGTCCTCTTGCAGAATGTCAATGATCTACTGGTGGTTAGTCCTACTTATGAAAGATATTTAAAGAATACCATCAAATCATTTGACTGACTGTGGATACAAAGTATTCCCCCTCAAGTGCAAATTTGAGAACAAGATGTAACTCATCTGGGCTTCGGCCTAACACAAGGGCGGGAAAGCTTATTGCCCGACAGGAATGAGACTATTAGTGAGCTCAAGGCACCCACCACCAGGCACCAATTACAGGGGTCCCTAGGCATAGCTGGATTCCATCCTATTTGGATTCCAAATTATGGACTGATAGTTCAGCCCTTATATGAGGTATTAAAAGGATTGGATGCTGAGCATCTAATTTGAACAAAAAAGTGCCAGAGAGCCTTTGACACTATAAAAGAAATTCTCCTATCAGCCCCTGTTTGAGGTTGCCTGATCTAAAGACACCCCTTTAAATTACATGTGCATGAAAGACAAGGCATTGGATTAGGAGTATTAATCCAAATGCTGGGGGATCTTCCCCAACCTGTAGCCTATTTTTCAAAACAGCTGGAACAGTCAAAGGAAGACCACCCTGCCTCCAAGCAGTCGCTGTAGCTTGTGACGTTTTACAGGATGTTGAAAAGTTCACACCTGCCCAACCTATAATGTCTGTGTGCCTCATTAAGTGCTACTCTGTTGAAACAGAAGGTGGATTTTGTCTTACTGTTGGCAAAATGGGGAAATATCAAGCAATTCTACTTGAAAAACTTAATGTGAAATTTACTTCTGCTTTAAATGCAGCAACCCTGCTTCCTGATCTCAGTGATCACCTTGAATATGATTGTTTAGACATTGTGCACTTACCTTATAGACCGGGCTTTAAAGCACCTGGATTGGAAACTCTATATGGATGAAAGGAGCTTTATAGAACAAGGGCATCTGTAGGCTGGATATGCTGTGGTGACTCTTGGAGATAATTGAGGTCAAAGAACTGCCCCCAGGAAGCTTGGCTCAGAAGGCTAAAATCATTGCCCTAATGAGGGTGCCTCCTTTTGTCTGCTGGTAAAAAAGTAATTATATACACTGACTCTCACCATACCTTTTTGATAGTGCATGCTTATAGTGCCGTTTGGAAGGAGCAAGGACTGCTGATATCTAAAAATAAGTATATTAAGCACTCTATGGAAATTTTAGCTCTACTGGAGGCTATACAACAGACATCTAAGGTGGTAATCATCCAAGACATCAAAGAGGGGAAACCCATGTAATTAAAGGAAATCAGCTAGCAGGCTGGTAAAGAAACTATTTTTGGGGTATTCTGAATCCTCATATAGATCTCTCCAGGTATCCCAAGTATACTGCAAGAGACAAAAAACAAGCTAAAGAATGGGGACTTAATAACACAGAGACTACACTCCTCCTGGAGGCCTCAAGCTATGGGAAAGATTGGAAAAATGAATCACACCTTGATAAAAACTATAGCTAAAATTTGTCAAGAGGCCTGCTTAACTTGGGATTAAACATTCCCTTTGCACTGCTCAGGATAAGGGCAGCTCCCGAAAGCAGACTGAAATTAAGCCCTTTTGAAATTGTGTATGGGAGACCTCTCCAGGCTAGAGTTTTGACCTCCCTGTGCTCTGAAATCAATCATGAATTAAATGTTACAGGATATGTTCAAAATTTAAGTTAAATATTAAATAGTATGCATCAATTTGTTTCCACTAAGTCCAGTTACCTGATGAACCACTGCACCCCTTCATCTCTGGTGATCAGGTGCTACTCAGGACCTGGAGGGAACAGGGACTTGATCAGCTTGCTGCGAAGTGGATGGGACCACATGACATATTAGTGACTACCTAATCCTCTCTTAAGTTGGCTGGGGTGAAACCTTGGATACATCACAGATGGGTGAAGCGAGCCCCACTTGAGGAATCAGAAACACAACCTGAAACTTCCTCGTGGACATGTGAGTCAGTGGAACATGGATTCCACAAACTTACTTCAGCTTTTTATGCTATTTATTTTACTACTAAAATGAGCTGAATAGTACCTATAATAGGAGTTGGCGTGTATATGTTCATCAAGTTGGTTATGATTTGCATAGCTAAGGGATGCCCTAAATGGGAGGAAACTGCTAAGAGACAGTTCCCAGCTTTTAAGTCCTCACCTAGCAAGGGTACAAATTATTTTCTAAAATAAGTCCAGTTGTTTCACTCCAGTGTCCCAATTCAGCAGGAACCACTTAGACTCTAGACAATATCCTTTCCCTTTAGCTCTGTAAGGTTATGGAAGGAAATAATTGACAGGGAGGTATTTGTAGTAGGCCTATATTATAATTAGTACATTCCTGCACATCAACCCCTAAGCACACGATAAGTTTATAGCAATCAATTCTGTTTAGAGTTTCTCAGGGAACTTGAAGAACCTGGCCTATGTTAACTGAAGACACCTCAAGCCCCAGTGGTGTCATGTGGTGAACAGATTGGACCTGAGTTCAATAACATTCTGAGCATGTTTAAGGTAGGCTAGGTGAAGCTGTGATGTTTGGTAGATTAGGTATATCAAATGGATTCCCAACTTATATTTTCAACTTATGGTGGGTTTATTGGGATGTGACCCAATTGTAAGTCGAGGAAGATGTGTATCTTTGTATAAGACACGTTTTAGCTCTATAATTCTGTGATTTGAATTCATCTATCTGTCTTACTAGATGTAACCTCTTAAATCTCAATGCCTTGCAAATCTTCACGATGTGGCACCTAACTGCACTTTTTACCTAGGAGAACGATGATAAATATTTGTTGAGTAAAATGAATGAATGAGTGAATGAATAATTTAGATAGTTTCTTTCTATAAAATTGAGTCACCATTATATATGTAATTTAAATACCATATTAAATAAAGTATACCCTCCATTTAACTGCATTTCTAGAAAAGATCTAGAAAAGGCAACTAATAAGAATAAGCTATAGAGATTTAAGCTTTTTAATATTCATCATTCCAAGCACAATGCAAATATCAGTATGCTAATATATAAAGTGTGAAGAGGCTGAATATGTACTTGGTTGCTCATTAAAGCTAAAAAAAGAAAACAAATTTAAGACAGAGAAAAGGCTTCCTACCTAATATAGTTAGTTGTAAGCTCATAATAACACAAAAATCATTGGTATATATTGAACTTTCTGTTGTCAGAAACTGAAACTATACTATTTTGTATAAATAATTTTTCTTACTTTTCTTACTTTACTGATGAAAACACCTCCCTCCACAGAAGCCACACTCAAGCTCACATAGACCATAATTGGCAGAGTCAGGATTTAGGCAGAGTCAGGATTTAGGCAGAGTCAGGATTTGGATTTAGGCAGGCCTCACTATCTAAATCTAAATGCATATCTTAACCACACAACTTGATTGCCTCTTCTGAGATGATACAGCCTAGAAAATAACAGGTGTTTTCAAATATTTTGAAAGGACATCTTCGAGTTGATTTGCCTCATTTTGTTGAAGGGAAAGAGACCCATTTACACTAGCTCAAGGAGAAAGGGTATTTGTTGAGGTGATTTATAAGCCCTAGAACAGGAACTGAATATTGTGTCAGAAACTGCAGCATCTCTGGGCATTGACTGTTTGCAACTTTTTCTTTGCAGCAAGTTGCATGGTCTCTCCTTCTTTTCCTCCCATTCATAAGGCAGCATCTGCTTTTTCTCTTACATCAGTTCTATTTCCTGCCTGTTAACAGCTCCATGGCATCATTTAACTTCTCCACTGCTAAATGATAGGTTTTCCTTCTATGTTCTAGATCAAATTCCTAAGAAAGGAAATTGGATTCTTCCAGTTCTTTTTTTTTGGGGGGGGTGGGGGGCAAGCCTGGCGTATAATGTGGATCTCCAGAGCTCTCCTGAGAAGAGGGTACCCTGACCAGCCAACATTAATACCTGGTCTGTTTGCCACGTAGATGCCTCTTTCTCTCCATTCACCTTGAGATGACCTACTCTCTACCATTCCACAACTCTTTTCGCAATCAAGTTTTTACAAAGACTAGCATAACTTACCATCTCACCTTCCATTTACTCCACATATGGCAACTATGCTTCTCATTTGTTCCTCTTTCCTGGAAATTTGGATTTTGTCCCCCCCATTATGCCACTGAAAATGATCTTGCTGATGTCACCAACAATTATCTACTATCAAAATCCAATAGGCAAGTTTCAATCCTCATCGTGTTTGACTTCTTGGAGCCTGTAAAATTGTTGACCACTCCCTCATTCTTAATCACTCATGGCCTGTTTCTGTGGACTTACTCCACCAGTTGACCTCATTTGTCCCTGGCTGCTACTCTATAAGATTCCTTTCTTATGCCCATCCTCAAATATTCGTGTTCCCAGGGCTCATTCAGTGGCTCCCTTTTCATTCTAAACCCACGCTGTTGTGATATCATTCACAAGTGACCTTACCCTAAAGGCTGTTGACTTTCACATATTCATCCCATCCTATGAGACTCCTCCTGAGTTCTAACTGCATACTAATTATGCCCACTTGGATATTCTACAAACATCTCAAACCATACACTTACAAAGCTGAACTCATTATCTCACCCATCCCAAACTGTCTCTAGATTCTCCTTCCTATCCCCTACTGTGAAACACCACCATCTCTTCAGTATCACCAATAAGGTCCTTCCGTCTTCTCCATCCCTCACCTTGAATCAATCACTTTATTAGTTAAGACTCTGATTTCAATTAATGGAAACCAACTTAACCCAGCTGAGGAAAAAGGTACAGTGTTACAAAGGTACAGTGATTCTCATAGAATCCAAGGACAAGAATGTAGTTGGGCCATATAAATTAATAGTTCAGTGGAGTTTCTTTCCATCTTTCATTGTTGCTTCTCTCTGCCTGTCCCTTTCATTCTTTTCTCTCAGCCAGATCAGCTTTCTCTGTTTCTCAGAGAAAACCAGAGGGAATATAGGCTACCCAGTAACTCCACATTTTTATCTTGTCCAGTCAATCTTGGGTAGTTAATCCTGGACTGCTCAACCTCAACTAAGAGTAGGCTTACATGATAAAAACGAGGCTGCTGAAATCCACCCCTGTGGATAAGAAAGTCTGATAAGGAAACCACTATGAACTTGGCAGAAACCCCAGTGGTATCTATCATAGTAACTAAAGTCTGATGATTCTTTGACCCAAATTTTTCTCTCAGTCTGTTCCCTATACCCATGGTTAATGCCATGTCCTTATTTATGTTCTCATCTCTATTGTGGCTCATTTACTGCCATTAGAGTAATTATATATACAGTCCTCTGATCATTTGTATACATATCTTTTTCTGCTGGACTCTGAACTGCTTGAGGGCAGGCAATATATCTTTTTATTTTTGTATGCCCTCTGGTACTTAGCATAATATGTGGGATATAATTGGCCCCAGGAAATATTTGTTCAATGAATAAAAAATGTATTCAGTATCTTAGGGCCATTATTCATTTGGATCCTCTATCTAACCATCTTGGCCTGAAAATTATGTCTGCCAATAACCTTCTGGTTATAATTAGAATTCCCATTCAGTGCTTCCTGAGGGAGGGGATGTGCTAACTAATAAACTTCCACCATCGTTTATATCTCATTCTCTTATGAGTTTGGTTATATGGTACCTTAGATATTTATAAACTCTAATATTTGGATAAAATTCCATTTCTGTACCTATAAATGTGAAAACTGGACTTTAGACATGGTAATTTTACCATTCTGAAATAACCACTCTGAACATCCCTGTTGAAAAACGAACACATAAACTAAGGCAGCATCTGTCAACATCTGTGTTTAGAAACTATAGGTCTGTTTATGAAAATGTTCATTTGATAGGCCGGTGATGGGTATTAAGGAGGGCACATATTGCATGGTGCACTGGGTGTTATATGCAAATGATGAATCATGGAACATTGCATCAAAAACTGGGGATGTACGGTATGGTGACTAATATAACAAAATAAAAATTATTAAAAAAGAGAAAATGTTCATTTGGAGTAAGTAGTAACAAATCTAAAGACTGTCAGTGCTTTTGCAGAAGAATTTGTATACATTCCAAAATCTCACGTGTTGCTGAGACCTTTAATTGCTCTGTAAAAATATGTGAGGAAATAATACCCCTAGAGATATGCTTTCAAGTTCATGAGAGATCAATTTTCCTGAATGTGTTTGCCATAAAGAGTGATCAGTAACATAATAAACATTGTTGTAAGAACCACTTTTTGAGAAGATACTCATGGATGTTTCTAATATAAATTTTCGATAAAAGCCAAAGTTGCAAGCTTAATTTAAAATTTGGTGGGGGGGCACCTGGGTGGCTCAGTTGTTAAGCGTCTGCCTTTGGCTCAGGTCATGATCTCAGGGTTCTGGGATTGAGCCCCGCATCGGGCTCCTTGCTCAGCAGGTAGCCTGCTCCTCCCTCTCACACTCCCCCTGCTTGTGTTCCCTCTCTCGCTGTCGTTCTCTCTGTGTCAAATAAATAAATAAAATCTTAAAATAAATAAAAACTAAACTAAAATAAAAATAAAATAAAATAAAATAAAATTTGGTGAGGACATTACTGTAGTAGAGCAAGCTAATGTGTTCCAGAATACTGCTTCCTAGAGAAACAAGGATAATGAAATGATGACTATCTGATGATGGTGGTGATACGGGCAATGGTGGTAGCAACCAACTTTTACTGAGCACTTGTTATATGTGTACTTAGAAGTTTCAATGCATTACTTAGAGGTTTAAAAAACCTAGAGGAATGGAAGTGAGCATACCATTTTGAGAGGTTGTTTACAACATATGTATCTTATATCTTGCTGGTCATTCTAACCAAGAGCCAGCGTCCCATCTTTTTTGCTTATTCATGTCAGTATGTCTTGAGCTTTTTTAATGCTCTAAGCACTATTTAAGGTGCTGCTCGAACTGCATTAAACAAAGAAAATGCTTTTATCTTGGGACTTACCTTATGTTAGGGAGGAGAAAGAATAAGAGATATGTTAAATATCTCAACTTGAGAAATGACAAAGTTCAGAAACTTAGGAATAAATCCAAATCTGTAATAAAAATCAGTAGCAGCCACCATTTTAGTGTCTACTATGTTATCAAGAATTTTATGTAAATTAGTTGGTATTTTAAACCTCTTTTACATTTATTATTTGACTCAGCAAATATTTATTAAGCTCCAAATATGTGTCAGGCATCGGATAAGTAACAGTAAGCAAAATAAACAAGAAAGGTCTCCAAGAGGTCAAGTAATTTGCCCAAGATCCAAATAAGTAGTCAATGGCAAAACTGGAATTTGAAAACAAGTTTGACTACAAAGTTGGAAGTTATAAATAATAAATAAGTTGAAATAATCTTAGTGGCACAGACAAGAGACAGAGCAGAAAATAGGTCAGATTCTCTTTGAAAGTAAAGACATGATTTCTTAACAGATTAATTGTATGAAAAAGGAGAGTCAAGGTTTTGACTCAGAGGTTTCTGCCCTATACAACTGAAATGAGGGGGGGCGCTTCAAGAAAAGCTAGTTTGGGAAAACATTTTGGAGATGTTGGATTTGAGATACGCATTATATCTCCAATGGAAATTGTTGAATAAACAGCTGGATTTACAAGTCTGAAGTAAAGGAGAGAAAATTGGACGTATATATTTGAGATGTATATTTGAGAGTTGACAGCATACAGGCAGATAATGTAGTAATGATTGTGGCAAGGCTCAGATGCCTTAGATCGCCAGTGTTGAAGTGTCAGAGTTGCCGTTAGGTTATGAAAAGTGAAGACCCTGACCGTTTTTCAGACTCAGAGAATAGAAGGCCATTTGCTCTTGTGATGAGGGATGGATCATGGTAAGTCTCAGGGGCAGCACCAGTGTTGGTTTTGTTATTGTTTTTGTTTTGTTTTGCTTTTTTATTTATTTGTTTGTTTAGAAGCTTTGAATCTTTTTAAATACTTGGAGAAATATTCAGCTGAGATTCATCACATGCCATAAAACAGCAGTTCTCAAAGTGTGCGTAAGAATAACCTATGGGCCAGACCATATTAAAAAATCCATTTGATCCCTAGTCCTCAGTCCTAGAAACATTTACTCAGTAGACTTGAAGGAGGCCTAGGAATCTCTTGTTCTTTCCAAGCATCCCCTGTGAATCTGACGTAGAGTCCATAGACTTCACTTTGAAAACCTCTGCCGTTGATCATTGAATAAATTGTTTTTCCTTAGGATATTATAAAGACAGTTGCTTCTTGGTACATCTGCTCAGCAAAGCTTAAAACAAATAAGATTTTGTCCTGCTTTAGTGATTCAAGACAAAGTAGCTTATTGGCTATTTTCCCTTAGTGCAAGTGAATTTATAAGGTTCTTTACCTTACTTACAATAACAATGTTCCTCAGAACAGGTTTTGATGGGGAAGGAGAGTACTTGAGAATAGTAGGCGTTGGGATGGAAGACAGTAAGGACAGTGAGACTTTCCCCACCGGACTCTGTTATCCAGAGTACATATAATAATGTTAAGTTCTTACCAATGCTCAAGTAAATTTATGATTTATTTATTTACCCAATAGACAAAGGATTATGAGTAAGGCACTGTGTCAGACTCGGGAGTTTGGACATCAGATTCGTCTCAGAGATTAGCTCACTGGATAGGAGATACAACCCATAAGCAGGGAGGAAAGGTAAGAGGCTCTCTGTGTCTTCCATTCTGTGAAACTTAAACTCGCGAGTTCACCCCAGTCTGGCTTGGACTCCGCATGTTTGAGGCCCAGGGTAAGCAACATGCTACCCCTGTGGTGTCCCTGGATAACACCAAAGCTGGCTGGAAACAATCACTCTGGACATGAAAATCAGAGATTCCCACTCTGATCATGCAATTGAAGCAATGAGAAAGGTGGTTTAATCTAATGATTCTGTCCATTAAATTTTCATGTTCCTATTCCCAAACACTTCCTGAGTTCTTTGAAGCAGGACCTATAAACCCTCCAGTCTACTTTCCCAAACAGTGTAATGGGATTCATCAATACTGCTGTGTGTCTTAGAGTGATAGCTCAACTAAGCTGCTTTGAACTCCTTAAACTAGTTAACTGTTAACAGAATCCAGTACATTCAAGTAAAATAAATAGGAAAGTCTGCATTTTACTATCTAGAGCATTCACTGTGGACCTAAAGAGAGTCTGCTTAGAGCTCAGCACCAGGGGAATGTTTCTTTTTCCTAACAAAACAGTGTGTGTTAAAACAATTTTTTTTTTTTGGATGAAACAACTCTATTTCCTTCATGCTTCTCTAATTTTCCTTGATTTTCAAGTAATTAAAAGCAGTGTTTTATGTTCATTTGTAATAATGTTCTTAAGCCTAACTTTTCTGAATAACTTTCCTCTCCCTCTGCCGTTGTATTAAGCTCTTATTTTATTTCTCGTGTGATGAGAGTTTGGAGCTTTTTATATTTCTGCATATTATCATAGGTCTCTCTGATCCCTTTTTGACATATGAGAGTATGACTGGTTATTAAAGTGGATTCTACCTGATTCAGTTTCAACTCAGGCATAATATGACTGAACTAAGATATCAAAGTGAGAGTAAGACTGTTGCCCCCACCAATATGCAGAATTTACAAAAGGAATGAAGGTAAGCCCCTTTCCTCTGATACTCTTTGACACAATAGCTGGATCAAGGACATAAAGTGAGGGCAGAGGGGTAAGAAGGAGAGTTTGTGATAACATTTATAAAGACAAAGGTGTGGCCATGCTGTGAGTCCCCACCCACTCCATTTACAGGAGGAATGGGGAGCAATGAAACTTTCTAACCTTAAGCCTGGTAGGAGGACTTCAAGGGAACCCCTAAAAGAGCTTTCAAGTGTATTTCTTGCAATTGGGAGATACAAAGAACTAGTGCCTGACTCCCACCAGAGAAAGCAAAAGTTGACCTCAAGCTAGAGTTTGACCCCACCCCGCAAATCTGTTGGGAAAAGAAAGGCCAACTCCTTGGTAGTGGAAATGGGAGAATCTTGCTGAATGGTACTCTCTGTAGGTGCAAAGCATGTGTACAGGTTTCTTGTGGATAGATGTGGGACTCACAAGAGAGTCGTGACCCATAGAGTGACTTTGCCAGGGTCACTAGTGACCCCCAAAATAGAGATGCATCCTATCAGATCCAGAAAAGTGTATGTACCAAGGTATCCTTTAAACTTCTACCTGAAGGTAATCCTCAGACTCCTCACCCATAGTTGATCAGGTTTTTGTTTCTCCTTCTCACATAAAAGTTTTTTAAAATGTCCTCACCCCCACCAATGAAATTGCTTCTTTAAGATCAAACACAAAAAAACAGTAATTTCATCTCCAAGATGAACAGATATACTTCATTTAAGGAGTTAATTTGCCCCATCAAATGCTCAAAACTGCACTACTTTTCAATTAACTGCCATCTTCAGAAGCAGAGACTTAACCCACAGTGATATTCCATACTCTAGATAAGTTTTGATGGGCAAAATGGAAGGTTAAAAAAAAAAAACAGTATAAGAGGGGTTGGTGACTGCTTTCTTGAAGAGGATGAGTGAGGTGGAGTTGAGGAGGTGGGTGGAAGACAGAATATGAAACTGTCTGACTAACTCATCAGAAATTGGGACAGCTTATAATCAAAAGCTAATTGCATCCAGCTCTCACTTTTGCCTAACGCTAGCCAAGCAAGTGTTTCATGTGGGCAAGGTTTTCTCTGATGCCCCTTCAAGTTCTCAACATCACTGACTCTAAAGTGATAACCCACAGATAAGTCAGCTACAGACCACTTACCGATATACATTTATTATAGGTTTTGACTATCTGAAGAGAAAAGGAAACAGAGTATACATGAAAATGAAGGCTAAAATTACAACACCAGGAAAATTCAAAGTTCATCTGTTGGTAGCCCTCGCTCTGGCTGCAGCTGCTGAGATCACTCTTGCCCTGAGAAATCATGGCCATGTGGGACTTTTGCTGGGAGTATGACGATTTCACTCTCTCCCTTGCCTGCCTTGATTGTCCCAGGAATGAGACAGGAGCAGAGGGGAGTCATTAAGAAGGAGAGTTTTACAAACAGTAGTGTGCCAGTGAACAGGATCTCCAAAAGGAAAATCCCTAATTTGTAGTGCTGCCAATGTCCATGGTATAAATAGTCCTACCATGGCCAATTTTAAGGATGACTATAATTAATAACCAGATTGCAAATTTTTGAAAATTTAACAATTAGCTGTCATGAGCTTAGTGCCAGTGCACTCCAGCACACTGCTGCTGATAGCTCAACAACAGTCAATAACAAGAAGTTTCCATAAATATATGTGATATAACTTTAATTTCCTGAGAAAATATGCAGATGAAAGAGAAGCAGGGTATCTAGGTCTTTGGCCAGTATAGCTACTTAGCAGATGTTTTTTAAAAAAAGACTGAGAGACATCTTGGCCTCAGATTTACTCTGCTCCCCAGCAATTTTTGTTACATACAATACAAATATTTTTAAATTAACTTTATATGTAATACTATTAATTAACATAATATAGCTTTTTACAAATATCCATAAATATTTTAAATTGGGTGATCATGTAATCATATTACAAACCTTTCAACAAGAACCACAAATAGCTAATTAATCTAACAGAGTCTAAAAACTTTAGCAGGCTATCATTGAATTGAATGGTATTCATTATTTTTAGAAGTTAACACGTTTGACCAAGACAGGCTCTTTCAAATGAGGAAGGAGATTTAGTGAGAGTAAGCCCTGAGCAACACCCTTGTGCTCCCTGCTTCAAGCAGGGAAAGGAAAAGTAGTTTGTTAAGGAAGGAGAGTAGGTTGTAGTTTTATTCTACCCTCCTTGAGCTGAAAGGGAATGCATCTCTTGATAATTAAATCTGCTAAGCTGATAGACTTAACATCATAGCTGAAATACTAGCAGTAAAGCCGAGATAGTATGATTCACTGGGGAAGCCCACTGGGCCTATCAATCATTAGTCCTATAGGTTGAGGCAAGTTACCTATGTTCTAGATGCCTTCATATTTTCATTGTTTAAATTGTGCCAAAAACACCTGCCCCATTCACTTCATAGAGCTGCTCTGTGATATATGAAAGCAATTTGCAAACTGTGGAAAGCCAGCTAAAAATATGAAATTATTATATGACATAATACGGTATGGATACCAATTTCTAGGGTTTAATTTTATGATTACTAATGATTAGTCTTTCTTTACTACTGAGAACATTTAGACACACATCAACAGCTTCTCTTGAACCCTATGTCAAGGTTCAGAATGAGTCCTTTGACCAGCTGGTGTTTTAAAGCATTCTGCATCCTGAATGTGATAAAATCAAGGGAAATTCCCAAGTAAAGTGCATTCCATTCTATACCATCTGTGCCTTTGCCCCAATAGTCCTCTAGAGTATTCTCTGTCTTCTTAACATCATCACATCTAAAGTGGGGTATTGATGGCATATCTGTGGCCACCCTCCCAGTCTGGCTACTTTTAATAGGAGGGCCTCAAAAGACAGGAGCATGGGAAGAATAAAGTGAAGCAGCCCAAGAATATGAGAACAAGGCCGGGCCAATGCCCTGGATCTTTTTTTGCATACCAGGTAAGGCTCCCAGGGCAATAAGACAATTTTTCCACACCCAAGGATTCACGAATTAGATACAGACTCTTTGAGAAGCTTCTTTCCTTGAGCCACCCACAGTCATTTATCATGTTAGTAAAGTGTCTTTGCTGACCCAGTGTCAGAGGTGAAGTAATGTCTCTGGCCTGTCGTCTGAGTCTCTTTTGGATAAGCTTGAGAGATGAAAACTCACATGCAGACGGGTTCTATTTGTGTTGATTTATATACTCAGACAAACTGCAGGTGTTGGAAATCTGCCCCCTCCAACACACTCACCGGCATCTCTGCATGTGCTAAAGGCGATAAGGAGGCCAGATCGAAACTCTAGGAGTTGTACTGAGGATTTGCTAGCAATAAGATCCCCCAGTATGTATTATTTTTTAGAACCTGATGGTCAGAGTTGTATATCAAGTCTAGTATATCTCCAGCATGGAATTCATAAGTCCCTCCTACATTTTGAATTCTAGAGTTGTTTGTTAGAGCTTGTATGATGTCTTCATTTTTACGTAGCCGCACCTCAAAAGGAGCTGGTTCCTTGTAGGTTGTATTGGGAGCCACTTGTCCATAAATTAGATACAAGCCATTCTGAAGTATCTCCAGTTTCTCATCAGCTGTCTTATTCACACAAGGAAGCTTAGGACACGTCATTTGCCATTTTAAAGGGAATGGTCCTGTAAGAAATTTACAAAGTAGAAAAAAAAAGGAAAACATAGTTATTTATTTCATTCCCTTCCTGATTATAGTTCTTTCCCACTTACAAGTTGTTTCTTTACCTAGTCTATATTAGTTCTCTCCAACCACAATTTTAATATTTTAAGTATCTATTTCTTGTTTTAGAGAAATTGCAAGTCCTCGGTTTATCTTGGAGAGCTCTAAAGAAATGGATTTAGAATAGAAAAATGGGTTAAGTTTTAGGTGCCATTGCATCTCTTGTCAGTCAATATTTGTGAAAGGAACTAAAGAAGAAGAAAGGGAGAGAGGAATCGTACACCAGGATTGCGATAACCAAAGCTGGCAGTCCAGGATGCATATTCATGCTTTGCTATGTAAATACTATTTACTGTGTATCATTTTATGGAGACCTTCCTCATTGTCTACATAAAATAGTGCTCTCCTGCCACTCTCCCCTTTATCCTGTTTTTTTTTTCATCGTAGAAGTTGTGTCACCATCTAACATATTATAAATTAAGTTGCTCATTTCTTTATTGTTTATATTATACCCACTTGAATATAACATCTTTGAGGACAAGCGCATCTCTATTTTGTTCATTGCTCTATCTTCAGCACCTAAAAGAGTTCCTGGAATCTGATGTGTGCTCAATAAATATTTCTTGATTGAATGATACATCCATGTTCCTGAATTAGGTGCATTATGTCTAAATTATGGCTCCTCTCTTTAGTTTATGGGTGTATACCCAAGATCTACTTGGGATATCATGGTAAATTCATGAGTTTATAAATGGAAATTATTTGAATTTTTAGATATAAAAATTTAAATTTTTAAATGTTTAAATATAAGTATCCCTAGTTTAAAACTGTCACAGGGAATGGAGAAAGAGTCAAGACTTGGTCACTTATTTTCATAGGAATATGTGGAATTTACATATTTTCCTAATGTTAATTGTTTTTGCATAGTAGTGTGATTTCAGAGCCCCAGGGACTCTCTTAATCATTCAAAAATACCTGTTTGGCCCATTCTCTAATTTCCATAATTTTTTTATGAGGGCAAAGCCTTTATCTCATAATTAGAAAGAAATCTTGTTAAGAAAGCAACCCAGAAGAGATCACACATTGACTTACATTGTTATTTATATATAAATGATTGATTATAAGGCTGTGAGGGTAGATTCTGAAGGAGAATGGAGGAAAGATCAGTAGAGCAAGAAGCAAAGTCTCTTTGTATCTCCAAAGAGCCCAAAGCCCAGCAATTTCTTCCTGCTTTACACATAATACATAATAGACTATAGATGAGTCACCAGGAAAAAGTATCACTGGTTCTGAAAGAATAGGAGCCACTGACAGACTTGAGGCCACTTAGCAGCACTTGAGATTCTTGACATTTTATCACCTCAAGAAGGAATTTCAAACATATCATGATTTCCACTCCATTTACTAGAAAAACAAAAATAAATTACAAAGACAGAGACAAGAAGTAAAAAGAGATCCCCTAATTCCCACAAGCCAGGGAAGCCCGGCATTTTAAATTGTATAGGAAAACAAGGATTGTAGTTAACTTTAAAAACTTCTCCTCTCAGCTGAAAAATGTGTGTGTGTGGCCTGAAATATGTAAACAATCCAAATGTATTTATTTTCAATTTATTTTATTTTTTTTTTATTATGTTATGTTAGTCACCGTACAGTACATCCTTAGTTTTTGATGTAGTGTTCCATGATTCATTGTTTGCGTATAACACCCAGTGTTCCATGCAATACATGCCCTCCTTAATACCCATCACTGGGCTAGCCCATCTCCCCATCCCCCTCCCCCTAAAACCCTCAGTTTGTTTCTTGGAGTCCCTAGTCTCTCATGGTTCGTCTCCCCCTCTGTTTCCCTCCCCCCTTCATTTTTCCCTTCCTTCTCCTAATCATCTCCCTGCTATGCCTTATGTTCCACAAATAAGTGAAATCATATGATAATTGTCTTTCTCTGCTTGGTTTATTTCACTTAGCATAATCCCCTCCGGTTCATTTTGTATGTATTCTAAGAAATACGCTAAGACTCAGTGTACCTGTAAACTTTAATGTGTTTTCTTAGTACATACCAGCTCACTCATTCTAAGGGAAAGTGGCTCAGAAGCTGAAAGGATGGGAGAAGCACAAAGGAAGTGGCCATTTCCCTGGCTTTCTTTCCTGTTCTATATATTTGGAGACAAAAATGTCACCCTACACACACTCTACTGAGCACCAGCAATATGTGAACTGTGAGAAGAACTTTGAGTTTGTCAGAGGGAAAGGTTGTAGAAATTTGAAACTTGTGCTTATTAAAACACAAAATTAGAGGTGGATTCCCGGATTTCAGGTTCCTGGCCCTGTAACAGTGATGCATATTCCTGCCCAGAGATGTGACCTTGAATGTAAGTTTCATCGAGGCATGGACTTGACTGTCTGGTTTACCTCTGAAGTCTCAGCTCCTAGACAACTGCTTGGCACATGGTAAGCTGTTATAAATAGTAGTCGAAAAATGAATAAAGATGGGCTTCCTTCTTGTATTAAATACTAAGAAAAGTAAAAAGGAGGTATGCAAGAGAGGTTACTCACCAAATTTAGCTATGCAGGGCTCACTGGCAGTCTATAGGGGAAGAAAAAGAGGAATTGGTCAGGAGGATGACAGTGTCACAGCCTTCTTGATTGGTTTATTTAGAGCTTCAGATCCTGAAGCAAACTTCTTTTCCCTAGCCATATTAAAAAATCCTTCCCTCCACCTTGTCTTGCTTGTTTCAGCTTTCCTTTGCAGATGGCTGGCTCTGTCCTTTCCCTTTCATTACCTAACTGCCTTTATGGGTCTTCTAGACAAAAGTTAAGGTCTCATTCTATCCACCTAATTTCTACCCACAGGACAACTATTTGATCTTGGACTATCCTCCTCTTGGGTTTTAGAAATTATCTATAAACAGTAGTCTCCACACCCAAGTCACTACACAAGGTGATCCATTGGCATGTGGAAAGAAAATAATAGAATTTCTAGTTAAGTTTATTTTTATTTTTAATAATATTGAATTAAACTACAGAAATATTCACAATGCAGACTGGTAAAGCCACCCTTATTTAATATTCAGACATCACACCGTTTACAGTAACTGAGATACCCTGAGGAGACTAGTTTCAAACTGTTGCAACATACCACAGTTTACTTGCTACAAGAAGCCATCAGTGTGGTTAATTCTATAAATACTGGTATTTAAAGGGCTTTAAAATACTTAGTAAAATAAGGTATAACCACAAAAAATTTTTTTGTACCATGTAAAGTTCATTGGTTTCTTTTAAGAGACTGTTTGAACTTAAAGATATTGCACATTTTTCTTTTATGGGATTTCTTTGGCTGCTGTGGTAGGAATAAAGCAAAGAGAGACCAGGGCAAAAGCAGTGAGACCAGCCAAAAGATCACTGTAATCATCTAGGCAAGAAAGCATGGTGCTTCTGACCAAAGTGCTGGCTATCCTGACGTGGATATGGGATGAGAAAATGAGAAGACAAAAGATGACACCAAGATATTGGGCATCGGTAATTGAAAAAAAAAAAGTTGTTAATCACTGAAATGAGCAAGTTTTAAGAGGAGTAAATTGAGAGGAAAGAATCATGAGTTCCCTTTTGGACATATCAAGTTTATGACTGATACTTATTACATACCCAGGTGGACTCAAGTGTCAGGTAGGCAGTTGGACCTATGAGGATGAAATTTAAGGAGTTCTGATGATATAAATTTTGGAATCTTTTTAAGGCATGAGACTGTGTGAGATTGTCAAGGCCGTGAGGATAGAGAGGAGCGTTGGAACACTGCAATGTTTAGAGGTCAGGGAATGAGGAAGAAACACCAAAGGAGAACACCAAAGGACACTAATAAAGAAAGGCCAGTGAGTCAGAAGGGAAACCTGAAGAGTGTGATGTTGGAAACGAAGGGAAGAAAGTATTTCAGGGAGACATGATCAGCTGTATCAAATGCGGTCGATGGGTCGAGTGAGAAGAGGGCAGTGAATTAACTGGTGGATTTGACAGCATGGTAGTCATTGGGGATTTTGGCAAAAGTAGTTTCTGTGATGTGGTGAGGACAGAACCTTAATTAGAATAGATTTAAGGTTAAATGAGAAAAGAAAATTTGGGGGAATTTTGCTGTAAGGGAAAATGGAAAAATTAAGTGGAGCCTGGATGGGGATGAGAAGTCAAAGAAATGTTTTGATTTTGTTGTTTTTCCTAGTCTTTGGTTCTGTTTTAACATGAAAGAACAACATGGTTATCTGTTGCCATTTGATGGGAATGTTCCAGTAAAGGGAGGAGGTGTGTGAAATAGAATGTAAGAGCTAGGAGATAAATTGTTGGAGCAATCAATGTCCTTGAGTAGGTAAGAGGGGACAGAATCTGGTTCACAGGTGGCCTTAGATAGGTGCATGAACAATTCATGCACAGTGACAAGAGGGAAACAGTCTATGTGGACAAAATTGCAGGTAAGTGGTAGATATGATGGGGAGCTTTGGAACTTCTTTCCTGCCTACTTCTATTTTTCTTGTAGAACTTGGAGGCAAGGTTTTCAAGTGGGAAAGAGAATGGGGAAAAGATATTGCACATTTTAAACAGAAGTCAAAGGAATAAAATAGTCCAGTAGAGGAGAGTGGAGAAATATAGGTTATGACAGTCAAAATCATGAATCAAAGTAAATTAACTAGGAATATAACCTTCAAATTATTGTGTCACAAAGTGTTAAACTAACGTTAAGAAAATAAAAGGAACACATTTATTAAATTACTAAAATATTGTCTTGGTTATATTAGAAATGTTTATGTGATATTAACATGTAAGATATAATATTTTGGTAAAAGCAAAATAGTTTTGCACTGTGAATAAACTATATGAAGCATGTCATTCTGTTCATCCTTATAAATTTCCATTTTGTATATCTTTTTATTATACATAGTATTAGCACTTATATCTAACATAATAAATTAGCATATATGGTGGGATTATATTAAAAATATTTTGTTGATAAGAATATGTGGTCCAGGGGCGCCTGGGTGGCAGAGCGGTTGGGCGTCTGCCTTCGGCTCAGGGCGTGATCCCGGCGTTATGGGATCGAGCCCCACATCAGGCTCCTTTGCTATGAGCCTGCTTCTTCCTCTCCCACTCCCCCTGCTTGTGTTCCTTCTCTCACTGGCTGTCTCTATCTCTGTCTTATAAATAAAATAAAATAAAAATCTTAAAAAAAAAAAAGAATATGTGGTCCATATATACAATGGAATATTACTCAGCCATCAGAAAGGATGCTTACCCAACATTTGCATCAACATGGACGGGACTGGAGGAGATTATGCTAAGTGAAATAAGTCAAGCAGAGAAAGACAATGACCATATGGTTTCACTTATTTGTGGAACATAAGGCATAGCAGGGAGATCATTAGGAGAAGGAAGGGAAAAATGAAGGGGAGAAAACAGAGAGGGAGACGAACCGTGAGAGACTATGGACTCTGGGAAACAAACTGAGGATTTTAGAGGGGAGGGGGTGGGGGATGGGCTAGGCCGGTGATGGGTATTAAGGAGGGCACGTATTGCATGGAGCACTGGGTGTTATACGCAAACAATGAATCATGGAACACTACATCAAAAACTAATGATGTACTGTAAGGAGGTGCAATCATAAAGTTTGGATATGATTGTTCTTGCTCTTGCAATTATTTCATCCTCTTTTTGGGGTATCTTAGAAGAAGTGCTGAAATTCAATTTAGTTTGATCCATGATAGGCATGTGATAGTTTCCCTTATCTTCAGTTTTCTCATTTATAAAATGGGAGACATAATAACACCTAGCTCACTGAGGGTGCTTATTGGGCAATGTAATATTTGTTAAGACAGATCTGGTCCTGCTCATTAAATATTAACTGTTTCGATAATGATGCTGATTATAATGAAGAACTGAACAAAACATCAATCACCTATATTCCCAACTAGCATTTTAAGCAAGAGAAACATACAATTTATAGTCCTTGCCTCTTAGGCAGTTTATAATCTTTCTAGAAAGACATGATTACACACATGAGGCAATTGGGTAACAATCTAAATATAAATGAGTGCCAGAATATTTGGCACAAATAACATCTGTGGTGTCTACTATTATGCATAGAGAGTGTGTAGAGAAACCTAAGGCCACAGACAAATTAATTGCCAGAGACAGAAATCCTAGATACTGTGCTTGGGCTGCCTTAATGTCTACTTAGAACTACAGAAACCACCACTGACATCTTCTGTTGCCACAAATGAAAATCTGTCTAATCACAAAAATCATCTATTTGGCAGCAAGGTATAGTGTTTAGCTGAGGAAATGAAATAGATGAGCAAGGAATATCTGCTTTATTAAAAGTCTTTTTAAATTTAGCCTCATTATGATTTCAGTAATAATTATGCAAATTTTAATCACTGCAATCTGTGTACATAGCAGAACCTGCTATGGGTCAGGCACTATATTGTCTCATTAACCCTTACTGCATGTCTATGGGATAAGAACTAGCATGCCCATTTGCAGATGAGGAAGTGCGTCTGAGAGGGATTAAGTAACTAGCCCAACGTCATGCAGCTGCTAAAAGGCTATGCTGAGATCCAAACAGCCTGTCTGATTCAAAAGTGTTACCCTTACTACTGCGTGAGGGCAGTTTCTATTTATAATTCTGTTTGGAAGGAGTAAATATCCATTTATAAAGAAGTATATGGGATTTTCCATTTAATTTAATTCATTTTTGCTTAGAAGGAGCAATTGCTCTTGTAACCCCATTATGATTTAAGCCCAGATTTAAATGCTTGGATTCAAATGGCCAAAACAGTAATTCTTTCCCCAGACCAACCCTATTCAGATCATCATTTGGAAATAGACTCTATTCTGCTTTTAAGTACAAGCACAACTTCCCCTTTTGGAAGCATCCTTCATTTCATTGAAGGAGGGGACTCTTCTGAACATTTTTTGGGGGAAGGCTGTTTGTTTGTTTGTTTGTTTGTTTGTTTGTTTGTTTAGAGGCAACCTCTGTGAGGTTATTTTCACTGAGGGGTAGACCAACTCCGTGGGTTCATAGCCAGTCCTTTCAGCTGAACATCTTTTGAAAGATGGGGGGATGGGTGGGGGGAGAAAAAAATTCTCCCAAGGAAATTTCTGTTGGTCTAGAAGGAGCCAATCTTCCAGAGTGGAGACCAAAAAAAAAAAAAAAAAAAAAAAAAAAAAAAAAAAAAAAAAATCAAAAACAAAAACAAAACCCCAAAAACCAAAACAAATAAAAACAAAAACACAGAACAAAACAAAACAAAACACAAAACCCTCCGAGGTTCATGCGTATTGTGAGAAGGTGGAAGCAACTCATAATGACTCACCATCTGCTAGCCACACAGCCCTCCTTTCCTAAGATACTTATTTGTGGCCAATAAGGAAAGGGAAGTGCAGGCAAGTGAAAGGTGAGTTCATACTGCATGGCGTCAGCCAGGCCACTGGCTTTTCCTATAGGAAATAAGCCTTTATGACATCCAATCAGGACAATATCGTGAAAACCTTTAAAATTTCCCCAAATTTGAAATAAATTCTGGGATATGTCTTTAGAGGCAGAACCTTTCTTTGAGAAGATGCACTTTGTCTAGGAGAGAGAATCAGAGCTCAAACACATGGGATTGGTCAAGTTCAATTCTGGCAAGAGTTATCTTAGGTGCCTCTGGCATTATTAGACTTCCCCTTTCCCTTTGCAAGAGCCACTGTGTTCCTTTGAGAAGGACATTTCCAGCCTCTTCTCTACTGGTTCCCCAGATAATATCTATAACATATTTTACATTCTTCAGGGAAATCTGGCTAAAACTTGAGGTGGCTTTAGAGGGATAAAGTCTTCCAAAGTTAAGCTATTGCTATTCTCACCCTTCCTTTTCTTCACAAATCAAAACACTCAGAATTTCTGACAATTCTTTTCTTTCTGCTCAAAGCTTCACTGCTCCAGAAAGTTCAGACTTCTGCCTGATACATTCCTGGAGAGAGTGGGGGTATGATTAGAAAGGCCTCTGTTGGGGCACCAGGGTGACTCAGTCATTAAGTGTCTGCCTTCAGCTCAGGGCGTGATCCCAGCATTCTGGGATCAAGCCCCGCATCAGGCTCCTCTGCTAGGAGCTTGCTTCTTCCTCTCCCACTGCCCCTGCTTGTGTTCCCTCTCTCGCTGGCTGTCTCTCTCTCTCTGTCAGATAAATAAATAAAAAGAAAGAAGAAAGAAAGAAAGAAAGAAAGAAAGAAAGAAAGAAGGAAGGAAAGAAAGAAAGAAAGAAAGAAAGAAAGAAAGAAAGAAAGAAAGAAAAAAAAAAAGAAGGCCTCTGTTGTATATCCTTATGTACAGTTAGGGAATACAGATTAAAAGTTTACTGTGTGGAAATGTGACCAAAGCTACACTTCCCCTACCTAAATTAATACCAGCAACTACCATGTACTTCCTCCTGCATCTTTTCTCACTTGCTTTTAAATATCTTAAGTAGTAGAAGCATATCTTTGGAGCTTATACTGGCTGATCCCCTTAGAAAAATATTTCTGCAGGTGCTAATTTCATATCATAGCCCTTTCTTAGATAGGCATATACTACCTTATTCTCTCAGAGGCTCAGAATCTTCAGATGTACCCCCCAAAGAGGCTAAATCCTAAATTAAATAAAGCATTCCTCGTTTTCTTTTTGGTCAGTGCTATGTAGTCAATAGTTGGAAAAACTTCTAAGAAGAACCCAATATATCTTCATTTCCTATACTAGACCCACAACTTGGATTGGAGCTCAATGGGAGATTCCTGATAAGCATCAGGGGCTTCCCAAATAGGAATGTGCTTCCTCCTTCCTCCATGAAGCCTTCCCTGATCATTCTAGCCCAAAGTCATTGTCCCCTATTTTGAATTCCTAAAGCATTTATGTTCTATACTACCCTTAGATAAATTATTAATCACTGTATTTTATAGCTAGAAGAGGCACTGTAATGAACAAATTCATTCTCCAACTACCATTTTTCAGATGAAGAAACTGAGAACCAGAAAGATTAAATGTCTGTCTTAAGTTTATACGGTTAGGGAGACCTAGAACCAGAATCCAGATCTTACTCCTAGTTCAGTGCCATTTCCTTCCACAAAGATGCACTAACCACCTGTCACTTACCTTATTCTCTCTTCCATTATCTTCTTATATCTTTTCCCTCAGTAAGACTATAGCTTACATCCCATTCCTTGAAGGCAAGCATATGTTTTTTACCTTTATTTCACCAAGAGGGTTTAACAGAGTTCCAGAAAGGGAGAAAATATTCCAAGGCATCTATCAACTGACTGATTTAATTAAGTGATTCTATCTAACCCAGTTATGCAGCTAACGTTTAGCATTTTCTAATACCTTTCATTTCAAAACATTTAGATAAGCCTCAAAAGCCATGTGCCATGACAAAATTGAAATTCTTTTTGCATTATCTGTACCCACATATCTCTTCCAACTAGCTCTAGCAATACTGAGTGACAATGATTTAAAAAGACTTACAAAAGGGGCGCCTGGGTGGCAGAGCGGTTAAGCGACTGCCTTCGGCTCAGGGCGTGATCCCGGCGTTATGGGATCGAGCCCCACGTCAGGCTCCTCCGCTGTGAGCCTGCTTCTTCCTCTCCCACTCCCCCTGCTTGTGTTCCCTCTCTCGCTGGCTGTCTCTATCTCTGTCGAATAAAAAAAAAATTTTAAAAAAAAAAAAAAAAAAAAAAAAAAAAAAAGACTTACAAAAGAAAGGCAGCAATTTTAGGTACTATTGTCTCCTTACCTTGAGTGGAAGAAAAGTAAGAATTAGTGTACTGAAGGAGCAAAGCAACAGCAAAGGAACTATTGTTGAGTAGAGGAACCATTGCTTCCAGGATGGTCTGGGTGTCCCTTGAGGACTTGAATGGCTTAAAGGCATATCTTCCATGTGGCTCAAACTCGTTCTCTGCAGGAATAAGAGCTCTGGAAAGCAGAAATTCACAAGTGATGGTCCAGTGATGCAACTAGTCAGTTTTGTGGTATGGTAATTAGCAGTGGGTGTAATAGGCGGGGTTTTCCTTTTGATTCTGTGTGTTGGAAAATGATACTTTTGGGCTAAGTGATGACTCTCATTTGGCACAAGACCAAATGCACTGGAAGGAACAGAGGGCTAGAAGCCAACACACAGAGAGAGGATGAAAAAAACCAACACAAGGAATATTCAGAAGAAAAAAAAGTTCTTTTCTGAATCATGAGGAAGTATAGTAGCATTACAAATTATTTTCAGATAAGAAAATTACTTTTATAAGAAGAAATAAAGTTCAAGATCAAGCCCTTTCATGCTCTAGATATCATGCATGTGTAAGGCAGGGATTGGGGAGGTAGGGAGGCTAGGGTCCATGTTTTGGAAAAAGAAAGTTTCATCAATTTCTAGGATATAAAATATGCTCATTCTGAAATAGTCTCTAGAAAAACTGCTGCATTACCAGAATTTCATTTTAAAAGAATATAAATACAACAAGCTCAGTTTTATCATATCTCATCATTATAAAACCCTGAAAATTCTATGCTGGCATCAAATAAAGTTATCATACAAAAGGATATTTTCCTACACTAGCACATGATGGGAGCTTATACTCTACTCCGAAATACTCGAGTTTCTTCCTCGCACCAAAAATGCTGATTTACTACAAAACTGAGGAAGTCCTTGGTTCTCTGTACCTGTTTTTCCATCTGTTAAATGGAATATTTACCTTTTTTTTTTACAGAATGCCAGCATCATGTACTAGAAAGAACATGGATTTTAAAATCATTCAGACCTGAAAGGAGAGCCTGGCACTGCCTAGCTCTTACCTGGCCTTCAGCATGATACTTGACTTCTTTGTTTCCTTACTTTTAAAATTGAGAAAATTTCCACTTCATAAAGCTTGAGAATTAAATAAATATGAAAAATCTGGTTTATATCAGATGTTCCATAAGTGTTTATCTCTTTTCCCTTCTTAGACAATAAAGATTGAATCCATCATAAAATCCTAGAAAATAATGACTTAAAAGAAATATTTATGGTGGGGCATTATTCAACTGAAGTTCATTTAAATAAAAGTTTAAATGAAAATATTTTGAAGAAATTTTTTTTGAATCTGGGAGAATCAAATTTTTTTAATTGGGGGGAAAAGGCTTAAAGATTTAAAATCCTCATTTATAGAAGAGGAAGCTAAAGATGACAGAGGTTGTGTGGTGGGTCACAGTGGAGTGGGAACCTGAGCTAAAGAATACTAACCATCTTCTAACCTAGTCTTAGTATCACACTATTTGTAGCAATATTTCTGCCTGTATTGTCACATTTTAGTGGCCTTATTTTACCTTGATCAATAAACTGTCTCTGAAAAAGAGTCCGGAGTCAGACAGGAATAATATTTCAGTATAAAGGGTTTCTGTGACTCTGTACTAGATGTTGGGATGCCGAGATGAGTAACAGACTGACCCTAGAAGAACCATATGTTGTACCTAGAACTCCTGTACTCATATCATGTCTGTAATGCACATGCACACGCACAGAATTTAAAATTGAGCCCTGAAGATTTAGACTCCTGCTTCTTTGAACTGCTCCCTCTCCTGTCTCCTTTCCACATTTTAGATGGAAATGCCTCTGCTTACTCACTTCAGTAAACATTTATTCAAATGAGGAACTGTTCCAAATAAAATCCAGTTCCTCCTTCTGCCCTTAACCAAGGTTGGGCTCTGTTATATCCTCATTAATTCGTCTAACTTAATGAAAGTATCTTAAGAAAGATAGCGTGCTTATCTCAAGAAGAATACATTCCAGGGCTTTTTTTCATGAAACAGGCTTCAGAAATGAAGGAATTTCAAGTTAGAACAAGTGATAGTTGGGAAGACTTTTGAAATTCTGGAGTAATGAGTCACCATTGGTTCATTTTTTGGTGTAAGCTATAAGAATTGACATCTCGGATGTGACATCTTAGGACCTGACAAGAGTTAAAAGAGCATCAAACCCAAACTTTTGTATTTATGACCTGTCACTGGATCTCATACTTAGAATGAGATTTTTTTCAATTAAGTACAACTAGCAAAAGCATGGTGAACATTTACTATCAGCTTGCTACTGTTCTAAGAGCTTCGGGGGGTATAAAAAGTCACAGGTGTCAAGGAATTTGCCACACAACTAAATTAAGACCTTAAATAGATGCCCAAATGAATACTAGAGGACAGAGCCTCAGAGAACAGAAAGATCTAGATAAACTAAATTATCTGAGAACACAGGTTAGAAATGGATTGAGAGGAGAAAGGAAGGAGCTCTTTCTTGCGGGAGTGGTAAAAACTGAGGAATAAATATTCAGAGGTATAAACATCAGCAAATGTTAGAAAACATTTTAAAAGCTTAATATAAGCAAAGGCCAAAGACCAAATTTTTTAATGGATCTAGTAGTTCTCATTCAAGAGCTGCAAAATGAGGAATTCAGGAAAACTAGTAAAAGAAAATCTTTCTACATTTTTTGGATTTAAAAACAAGTATCCAAGGTATGCTTGATTATGCTATTTTAACTGTATTCATGGTTCTTTTGAATTTGGGATGAGTTAGATATATAGAAACTTGGCTCTAAGTCAGTTGAATTGGGTACCTATTATGTGTCTTTGTGCAAAAATGTATTGACATCTCCATATTTAAAAATGATGAGCCTGACATTTGAGAGGATAAATCACTAGCCCATACTGATAGAACAGGGGTTGAATCCCATCTTTTGGATTCCAGAACTCTTATTTTTCTACCTCTATATGTTGAAATATATGTGAAGCAGATGTTGTGTGGAGGAAACGGTGGGATGCGTATTAAAATCTGTGAGAAAATATTAGATGGACATCAGATTCCTCCAAAACCCTGTGTTATTCAGGTCTGCATGCCTTGTCAGATTCCTTTTATACAGTATTTACCATAACTTTATCCTTGGGATAGTGTATGATGTAGCATACTGAGTCAGAAATATTCAATATCCCTTTCTTCTCCTACCGGTCTTCCTAGTTCTTATGTTCCATAGATGAGAGAAACCATATGATAATTGTCTTTCTCTGCTTGACTTATTTCACTTAGCATTATCTCCTCCAGTGCCGTCCATGTAGACCGGTAGGAGAAGAAAGGGATAAAGAAAGAGGGGGTAATCAGAAGGGGGAATGAAGCATGAGAGACTATTACCCTGAGAAACAAACTGAGGGCTTCAGAGGAGAGGGGGTGGGGGAATGGGATAGGCTGGTGATGGGTAGTAAGGAGGGCATGTATTGCATGGTGCACTGGGTGTTATACGCAACTAATGAATCATCAAACTTTACATCAAAAACCAGGGATGTACTGTATGGTGACTAACATAATATAATAAAAAAATATTATTAAAAAAAAAGAAACTAGCCAAGAATAACAATAGAACAAAGAAATAAAGAGAATTTCAAAATTAAAAAAAAAAGAAATATTCAATATATCAGAACTCAGGAATACTGCACAACTGATTTTGCCTACTCTAGATACCAGAGTATTTACTCTTGTGACAAATAAGGCCCATTTAGCTTGAAGTTATATTGAT
This sequence comes from Ailuropoda melanoleuca, assembly GCF_002007445.2. NCBI lineage: Eukaryota > Metazoa > Chordata > Mammalia > Carnivora > Ursidae > Ailuropoda > Ailuropoda melanoleuca. The sequence goes on from NC_048225.1 coordinate 76,960,114, forward strand.
AGATGATAGATAGATAGATAGATGATAGATAATAGACATGATACAGAAATAGGGTCTTAAACTCAGAATGTTATAAAAGCAACAATATCTGTTAAGATTAATAAACACTTATTTAATAGAGAATATGTACAGCTAATTATACATAAATGTATACAACCATACACATGTGTGTAGTATACATATTTATACACATATTTACATGTTATTTGTACAATAAATTTTAAAAGATATACAGAGACTTGTATCAATCTCCAGATCATTCGAAGGAACTAAAAACAACCCTGATCAGGATGGTCTAGGAAATAGTTGAAATTCAAATTATGTTTTCCTTCTTTCACTATTTGCAGATGACATGATACTATACAGAGAAAATCCTAAAGACTCCACCAAAAACTAGTGGGACTGGGGCGCCTGGGTGGCACAGCGGTTGGGCGTCTGCCTTCGGCTCAGGGCGTGATCCCGGCGTTCTGGGATCGAGCCCCCACGTCAGGCTCCTCCGCTATGAGCCTGCTTCTTCCTCTCCCACTCCCCCTGCCTGTGTTCCCTCTCTCGCTGGCTGTCTCTATCTCTGTCAAATAAATAAATAAAATCTTAAAAAAAAAAAAAAAAAAAACTAGTGGGACTGATAAATGAATTCAGTAAAGTCGCAGGATACAAACTCAATGTACAGAAATCTGTTGCATTCCTGAACACTAACAATGAAGCAGCAGAAAGTGAAATTAAGAAAACAATCCCATTTGCAATTGCATCAAAGACAATAAAATATCCCGGAAAAGGGGATATCTTTTAACCAAAGAGGTAAAAGACCTGTACTCTGAAAACTATAAAACATGGATGAAATTCAAGCTGATGCAAAGAAATGGAAAGACATTCCACGCTCATAGGTTGGAAGAAAAAAATATTGTTCAAATAACTATACTACACAAAGCAATCTGTTACAGATTTAATCAAAATACCAACAGCATTTCCCACAGAACTAAACCAAACAATCTTAAAATTGACAAAAGTCCCCAAGTAGCGAGAACAATCTTGAAAAGGAAAACCAAATTTCAGACTTCTAGTTGTATTTTTACAAGCTGTAGTCAAAACTGTATGGTACTGGCACAAAAATAGACATATAGATCAATAGAACAGAATAGAAAACCCAGAAATAAACCCACAAATAAATGGTTAACTAATCTTTGACAAAGGAGGAATGAATATACAATAGGAAAAAGTCTCTTCAACACATGGTGTTGGGAAAACTGGACCGCTACATGCAAAAGAATGAAACCAGACCACTTTCTTACACCATAAACAAACTCCAAATGGATAAAGACCTAAATGTGAGACCTGAGATGATAAAAATCTTAGAAGTAAGCACAGGCAGTAGCAGCATTTTTCTAGATATGTCTCCTGAAGCAAGGGACATAAAAGCAAAAATAAACTACTGGGATTACATCAAAATAAAAAGCTTCTGCACAGCAAAGGAAACAGCAAAACTCAAAGGCAATCTACTGAATGGGAGAAGATATTTGCAAATGACATATCCAATAAAAGGTTAGTATCCAAAATATATAAAGAACTTATAAAACTCAATACCAAAAAACCAAATAATCCAATTAATATTAAATGGGCAAAAGATATGAACAGACGTTTCTCCAAAGAAGATGTATAGATGGCCAAGAGACACATGAAAAGATGCTCAACATCACTAATCATCAGGGAAATGCAAATCAAAACTACAATGAGACATCGCCTCACCTGTCAGAATGGCTAACATCAGAAACACAAGAAACAAGTGTTGGTGAGGATGTGAAGAAAAAGGAATCCTCCTGCACTGTTGGTGGGAATGCAAACTGGTATGACCACTGTGGAAATACTTATCCATCAGTGTTCAAGCCCTTAACATTGTACTTGGTAAATGGAAGACATTCAGTAATGTTTTCTAAATGGGCAAGGGGAACGACATGTTTTTTTGTTGTACTATGGAATCATTTTATATAGAAAAGCCACAGACTTTCTTTGTTCATTTAGGTTCCCAGTGCCCAAACCAACATATCTAGCCATGAGCCAGAATATTTAAATTGAATCATGTAAGGCCAAAACTAAAAATGGAAAACCAGAAGATAAATTGTCTCATAGATTTCTGTATAAACACATGTCACAGTTGGGTGTTGAATGCAGTAAATGTGATGACCATTCTTCTCTGGTGGAGCTGGTATGTAGTAGTTTGTCAAATGGGAAGACCAAGTAGAAAAATATAAAGGGAAAATGTCATATATGTCATCTTTGCCAGGGCTGCCCAAGGAAATCCAGGAGATTTAGGGAATGCTTAGTCTCAGGAATACTGAGACCCTCTTCTTTCAGTTAGGTTGATAGGTGAAATTCCTACTTCTTTGGTGACTTACGTGATACTGGGCAAGATATGATTTAACAGCAATGCCCATTCATTATGGATTCTAAGGTGACATTTGATGGTTTTAAATAGGAAGTGACATGCCATTTTACAAAATGGAAAATCTGTTTTCAGTCCAGATTCCAAACAGTAAGTAATTCTTCAGATTTTGTATTAGTTTTTTGTTTGGTTTGATTTTCTTTTTTTATGGGTGGCTAGGGAAAGAGACAAATATACAAGGCCATTACAGAAAAAAAGTGTGGAAATAGAATGAGAACTAAATAATTGACCTCATTCAGGGGAAGTTTTATAATGGAGGCAATATCTAGGCTGAGATACACATCTGAAGAGAGGTTAACCAGATGAAAAAAATCTCATAATATACCATTTCCCTAAGCTAATCAATTGCAGTTCAGTAAATGTATGAATATATAATATGCATGCGTTATATATTGGTTATTTTCATAACAGCATAATATATAAATACATATTACTTATGTTATAATGTATAAATATATATTTAATGTGTGTCCAAGCATGTGTGTGTGTGTGTGTGTGTATGCATGTGTTGTCTTACAGCCTCTTGGACACTTTACTTGGCAATGGAGAAATCAGGAGAAGTAAGGCAAGGTCTCTCTGATCTTAAGGGATTCCTTGGCTGGTAATTGCTGGGTTTTTTTGTTTGGTTGGTTGGTTTTTTACATTTGATCCTTCTAAACTTGCATTGAAAATATGTTTCGATTTCAAGATAAGTTTCACTTGTCTTTTTTACACGATTTTATATAACTTTCCCAGAGTTACCAGTTAATTCAGTTCAGGTGAGAACTGGCAAAGCCTCTAGAGTTGTTCAGTCCAAGGCACTCGTCTATCCAGTTTGATGACTCCAGCCGTGAATACAGTAGGATGTTCCACAGTAAGGAGGCAATCTCAGGCTGGTGTGCCAATGGAAAAAACACTGAGTCACAGGCAACATTGTGGAATATTGCTTGATGGAATGGTGCCAACTGAAGGTAGGCAGTTTCCATTTGCTAAGTAAAGAACGAACAACCTTGAGGAGTTAGCTATGAATATTATACTAAGATAAGGCACAAACTGTTTCAGGGTTTTCATCATCCAACGAACCTAAAGGAAATATTTTTGGCAGAAAATAGGGATATTCTCTTCCTCAGATGTACACAGCCTCTTACATCCTCTTCTGGTACCTCATCCTGTGAATCCATAGATCATGTCAGGCACCAGCGTCTCTGATGGCAACGTCATTGAGTGCTGATTTCACATGTATACCATAAAAAGAAAGAAGACAGAGAATTATAAAGAGTGAAAACAAGGAAACAAATATATATTAAAAGCCAGGCTCTGTGTTTAAAGTTTAAACTCTCACAGGCATTTTCTTTAATCCTCATAGTAACATTACATAGGAGCCCACGTTAGTCACATTCCACAGATGAGAACATTGAAGTTGAGAAATGTTTAACAATTTAACCAAAGCTACAAAACTACATATTCAAATCCAGATCTGTTTAACTCTAAAATCCATTCATACTGTCTTAACACATAAACAAGTACCTGAATTTGGCTTTGGTGGGAGAATGATTTTAAAATGAGAAAACAATTTACAATGTTAAGGATCCTAAATTGCTCCACTTCTTTTACACTTTTTGTTTGTTGGTCGGTTGGTTAGTTTTTGTTTCTTAAGTAGGTTCCATGCCCATTGTGGAGCCCAACATAGGGCTTGAACTCACAACTCTGAGATCAAGACGTGAGCTGAGATCAAGAGTTGGATGCTTAACTGACTGAGTCACCCAGGAGCCCCTGCTCCCCTTCTGAATATGATATCTAATAATGTATCTTTTTTTCATTTTTTTATTTTATTATGTTATGTTAGTCACCATAATAGTATCTTTTTTAAACAGACGTATTTTTTGCTCTGTCTTCAATTTCATATTCTTTCTTTTATTCCTCCTTATCTCAGAATGATTCAGGTTTCCAGATGGAGTCAGATATGAGATCAAATTTTAAATTAGGTTAAAGATATTCATTGTAGCAGAAATGTCAAAACAATTTCCAATCACATAATTTCCCCCATGGTATTCAATTTTTTTATAATAATATTTTTTATTATATTGTTAGTCACCATACAATACATCCCTGGTTTTTGATGTAAAGTTCCATGATTCATTACTTGCGTATAACACCCAGTGCACCATGTAATCTGTGCCCTCCTTACTACCCATCACCAGCCTATCCCATCCCCGCACCGCCCCCCCCGAAGCCCTCAGTTTGTTTCTCAGAGTCCATAGTCTCTCATGCTTCATTCCCCCTTCTGATTACCCCCCCCTTTCTTTATCCCTTTCCTCTCCTACTGATCTTCCTACTTCCTACGTTCCATATATGAGTAAAACCATATGATAATTGACTTTTTCTTGCTTGACTTATTTTACTTAGCATAATCCCCTCCAGTTCCACCCATCTTGATGCAAATGTTGGGTAATCACCCTTCCTGATGGCTGAGTAATATTCCATCTTGTATATGGACCACATCTTCTTTATCCATTCATCTGTTGAAGGGCATCTCAGTTCCTTCCATAGTATGGCTATTGCAGACATTGCTGCTATGAACTTTGGGGTGCATGTGCCCCTTCTTTTCACTACATCTGTATCTTTGGGATAAATACCTACTAGTGCAATTGCTGGGTTATAGGGTATCTCTATTTTTAACTTTTTGAGGAACCTCCATACTGTTTTTCAAAGTGGCTGTACCATCTCGCATTCCCACCAACAGTGTAAGAGGGTTTCCCTTTCTCCACATCCTCACCAACATTTTTTGTTTCCTGCCTTGTTAATTTTTGCCATGCTAGTTGGTATAAGGTGTTACCTCAGTGTGGGTTTGATTTGAATTTCCCTGATGGCTAAAGATGTTGAACATTTTTTCATGTGTCTATTAGCCATTTGTATGTTTTCTTTGGAGAAGTGTCTGTTCTTGTCTTCTGCCCATTTTTTGACTTGATTATTTGTTTTTTGGATGTTGAGTTTGAGAAGTTCTTCATAAATCTTAGACACCAGAGTCCATGGGTTGCCTCTTAGTTTTGTTGACTGTTTCCTTTGCTGTGCAGAAGCTTTTTATCTTGATGAAGTCCCAAAAGTTCATTTTTGCTTTTGTTTCCCTTGCCTTTGGAGACATGTCTTGAAAGAAGTTGCTGTGGCCAATGTTGAAGAGGTTACTGCCTATGTTCTCCTCTAGGATTTTGATGGATTCCTGTCTTACATTGAGGTCTTTCATCCAGTTTGAGTTTATCTTTGTGTATGGTGTAAGGGAATGGTCTAGTTTCATTCTTCTGTATGTAGCTGTCCCATTTTCCCAGCACCATTTGTTGAAGAGACTGTCTTTTTTTCTATTGATTATTTTTTCTTGATTTGTCAAAGATTAGTTGACCAGAGAGTTGAGGGCCCATTTTTGGAGACTCTATTCTGTTTCATTGATCTATGTATCTGTTTTTGTGCCAATACCATGCTGTCTTGGTGATCACAGCTTTGTAATATAGCTTGAAGTCAGGCAACTACACACCATACATATTATTTTATGATGGGAAATGAATAAAACTATGAAGAAGCCAAATTTTTAAAGTATTTAGTTGCTAAGTGCACATCTCTAAATGAAATGACAGAGAATTTGGACACTTTTGAGTCTAATATGTGACTCTATAGATGGGATCCTTAGGATGTTCTTTTGTCATCTTGTAATCCTAGAATGTAAAAGCTGGAAAAAATTACTTTAACTCCTTCATGTTTCCAATGAGGGAACTGTGGACACTACTTAAAACTCTTGATGAACCACTAATACTTCTCTAAGTAATAAATACTTACTTAGAAAGTGTCGCAGTGCTAGTCCTGATACAAGATGGTGACATAGGAGGCTCCTAAACTCACTTCCTCCCGTGGATACATCAAGTACATAGCTACACATAAAGCAGTTCCCTCTGGAAGAAATCTGGAAACTATCTGAGCAACTTCTACACATTGGGTGAATGAGAAAAAAACTTATATTGAACCTGGTAGGAAATGCTGAGACAAACTCTCATCATAAACCCCACCTCTAGCATAGCACCATACAATTTAGAGGGAACTCCCACTTCCCAGCTTCTCCATGAGGAATGAAGGGTTTGGACTCCACATTTAGCACCCCAAATTTTTGAAGACTCCCACCTGAGGGGTAGTTCTTCAAAACACCTAACTTTGAAACCAGTGGGGCTTGCATCCATGAGACCCACAAGATCAATACCAAAAAAAGACACAATTGTTAACAAGCTTTAGATATTAAATGGACTAAACTTTCCAATCAAAACACGGAGACAGGCTGAATAGATTAAAAAACAAGACCCATCTATATGCTGCCTACAGGAGACTCTCTTCATGTTGGTGAGCATGTGGAGAAATGTGGCCACTCTGGAAAACAATATGGAGGTGCCTCAAAAAATTAAAAACACAGTTACCATATGATCCAGTAATTCCACTACTGAGTATTTACACAAAGAATACAAAAACTCTAATTCAAAAAGATATATTCACTTCTATGTTTATTGCAGCATTATTTACAATAGCCAAATTATGGAAGCAGCTTAAGTGTCCAACCAAAAAGGAATAGATAAAGAAGTTATGGTATATGTATACAATGGAATATTACTCAGCTATAAAAAGGAATGAACTCTTGCCATTTGCAACGACATGGATGGAGCCAGAAAGTATAATGTTAAGCGAAATAAGTCAGTTAGGGAAAGCCAAATACCACATTATTTCACTCATCTGTGAAATTTAAGAAACAAAACGAATGAACAAAGAAAAAAAGGACAGAAAAACAGACTATAGAGAATAGACAGATTGTTACCAGAGGGGAGAAGGGTGGGGGATGGGTGAAATCGGTGAAGAGGTTTAGAGTACACTTATCATGATGAGGACTGAATAATGTATAGAATTGCTGAATCATTGTATTGTACACCTGAAACTAATATAACACTGTATGCTAGCAATACTGGAATTAAAATTTTTAAAAAAGAGACTCACTTCACCTTTAAGTACACACACAGACTGAAAAATGTTCCATAAAAATCGAAGCCAAAAGAAAGCAGAATAAAATAGACTGTTATTTTATTTCTATTGTTTTAGTAAAATAAATTTTAAGCCAAAGACTGTAATAAGAGATAAAGAAGGTCATATATAATGATAAAAGGGTCAATTCATCAAGAGGATAGAAGATTTGTACATTTTTATATACCCAACACAGGAGCACATAAAATATATAAAGCAAATATTAACAGACTTAAAAGGAGAAGTAAACAGTGAAAAAATAATAGCAAGGGACTTCAGTACCTCTCTTTCAACAATAGATAGTTCATCTGCTTAGAAAATCAACAAGGAAAAAAAAACTACACGTTAGACCAGATGGATCTAATAGACATTTGCAGAACATTCAGCAGCAGCAGGATACACATTCTTCTCAGGCATACATGGGATGTTGTCAAGGACAGATCATATGGTAGGCCACAGAAAAAGTCCTAATACATTTAGGAAAATTAAAACTATATCAAGTATCTCTTCTGACCACAATGTTAAGAAACCAGAAATCAAAAAAGACGAAAACTAGAAAATTCAAAATATGAATTGAACAATATGCTCCTGAACAACCAGTGGGTCTAAAAAGAAATCAAAATAGCTTGAGACAAATGAAAATGGGCAAACAACAAGCCAAAATTATGGAATGCAGCAAAAGTAATTCTAAGAGAAAAGTTTATAGTGCTAAACACATACATCAAGAAAAAAGAAAGATCCCAATAAACAACCTAATTTTATACCTTACATAACTTGAAAGAGAACAAAGCAAACCGAGATTTAGCAGGAGAAAGAAAATAATGACAATCACAGTGAAAATAATGAGATGACATAAAGATAAACAAAATAGCAAACCTTTAGCTAGGCTAACCAGGAAAAGAATAGAGAAGACTCAGATAAATAGACTTATTAATGGAAGAAAAGACATATAATTGATACCATAAAAGTACAAAGGATACTAAGAGACAACTATAAACAATTATATGGAAACAAATTGGACAACCTAAGAGAAATGGACAAATTTTTAGAAACATACAACATACCAAGACTGAATAAAGAAGAAATAAAAACATCTGAACAAACCAGGTCTAGTAAGGAGGTTGAATCGGAAATAAAAAACAAACAAACAAAAAAACTTTCCCACAAAAGGTAGTTCAGGACCAGAGGGCTTTACTGTTGCATTCTACCAAACATTTAAGGAATTAATATCATTCTCAAACTCCTTTAAAAAAATAGATGAGGAAGAAACACTTCCAAACTCATTTTACAGCCAGCATTACCCTGATACCAAAACTAGACAATAACACTACAAAAAAAGAGTATTTTTGACCAATATTCCTGATGAGTATAGATGCAAAAATCCTCAAAAATATTAGCAAATCAAACTCAACAGTACCTTAAAAGGATCACACACCATGATCACATGGGATTTATTCCAGGGATGCAAGGATGGTTCAGAATCTGCAAATCAATTAATTTGATAAACCACATTAACAAAATAAAGAATAAAAATCATATGATCATCTCAATAGATGCGGAAAAAGCATTGGACAAAATTCAACATTCTTTCATAATAAAAAAATACTCTCAAAAAACTAAGTATAGAAGAAACATACCTCAACATGGTAAAGGCCACACATTCCAAGCCCACAGATAACATTATATTCAATGGTGAGAAGTCAAAAGATTTTCTTCTAAGATCATAGATGAGAAGATATACACTTTCACTCCCTTTATTCAACATAGTACTAGAAGTCTTAGCAGAGCAATTAGGCATACATACATGCACATATAAGTGGCATCCAAACTGGGAAGAAATAAGTAAAATTGTCTCTACTTGCAGATGACATGATATTATATATAGAAAACTCTAAAGACTCCATCACTTAGCATAATCCCCTCCAGTTCCATCCATGTCAACACAAATGGTGGATATTCATCATTTCCGATGGCTGAGTAATATTCCATTGTATGCATGAACCACATTTTCTTTATTTGTTTATCTGTTGAAGGGTATCTCGGCTCCTTCAACAGTTTGGCTATTGTGGACATTGCTGCTATGAACAAACTGAGGGTTTCAGAGGGGAGGGGGTGGGAGGATGGGGTACCAGGTGATGGTTATTAAGGAGCGCACGTGTTGTGATGAACACTGGATGTTATACGCAACTAATAAATCATTGAACACTTCATCAAAAACTAATGATGTACTGTATGGTGGCTAACTTAACATAATAATAAAAAAAGATACATTTTTTATGTAAAAAAAAGACTACATCAAAAAAATGGTTAGAACTAATAAATCAGTAAAGTTGCAGGACACAAAATCAATATACAAAAGTCAATTGTGTTTTTAACCACTAACAATGAACTGTCAGAAAAGCAATTAAGAAAACAATGGTGTTTACAACTGCATCAAAAAGAATAAATACTTAGGAATAAATTTAACCAAGGAGCTGAAAGATCTGTATGCTGAAAACTATAAGACATTGAAGAAGATTGTATGGTCAATTAATTTACAACAAAGGAGCCAAGAACATACAGTGGAGAAAGAACAATGTCTTCAATAAATGGTGTTGGGAAAACTGGACAGCCTCATGCAAAAGAATGAAACCGGGCCACTATCTTATACTATGCACAAAAATAAACTCAAAATGGATTAAAGACTTAAATGTAAGACCCAAAACCATGAAATTTTTAGGAGAAAGCATTAAGGGGTAAGCTATTTAACGTCAATCTTGGAAATGATTTTTTTGGATTTGACACTAAGAACAAATGCAACAAAAGCAAAATGACAAGTGAAACTACATCAAATAAAAAGCTCTGCACAACAAAGGAAGCCATCAACACAATGAAAAGGTAACCTATGGAAAGGTAGAAAATATTTAAATCAAATTTTAAAAACCCAAACTCATAGAAACAGAGACCAAAATGGTGGTTACCAGGGGCTGGGTGGTGTGGAAAAAGGGGAAATGTTGGTCAAAGAGAAAAAACGCCTAGCTATAAGATGAGTAGTTCTGGGGATCTAACGTACAGCATAGTGATTATAGTTAAAAATAGTATATTACATTTTTAAAAGTTGTTAAAAGAGTAGATCTTAAATGTTCTCAACACACACACAAATGGTAATTAGGTAATATGATTCAGGTGTTAACATTGTGATGGTATCCATTTTGCAACATATGTGTATCAAATCATCACTTGTACACCTTAAACTTACACAGTGCTATATGTAAAATATATCTCAGTAAAGCTGGGGAAAAAAATAAGTGTCCCCCAATGCAGGTTTATCTTCCTTCCTCCCTACCACAGTCTTTCGGGATAGGTAGCCACTCCTTGCCTGATACTCCCTCCGTGCCATGGCCTAGGTTCATGTTGAATCAAGTCATATGTGCCTCACTCTGCAGAGATGAGAGGCAGGAGTGGGACACGAAGAGGAGCTGTGACCTCTTACATACTGGGTAACAGTGAGAAGGCTTGTCCTCACAGATGTTCTCCTAATAATTTTCCTTGCTGCAAATTATTTTCCCCAACTCTGGCCATTTTATCTATACAGGAAAAGGGAGGTTGCTATAACATTTGGTGGAATGACCCTCTTTGTAAAATCTGCTAGCTTTTGAACTTAGAAATTTAATCTTAGAGCATAACATCCATTTGTATATTCTGGGCTATGAGCTGTCTTTATAGCAATACCTGCACCAGTCATCAAGAGGTAAGGCATCAAAGGAGAAGAAAATGGATTCCTTTTTACATATACAAATTTAAAATCATACAGTTTGTGTAGTTTTATAGCTCACTTTTTACACTTAGTATAGTATAACTAGCTTATTCTTTAAATAATTCACAAAATAGTATTTAACGGAGGCATGGTATCCATATTGAATGGATATAGCAATAACATTGTTGGAAAAAATTTTTAAATATTGAGGAATATGAAGAGTAGTATCTATTCAGGTTTGTTCACTTGGACGTTTCTTTCTGTCTTTGGTGCTAAGCAATGTAAAAAAAAAAAAAAATCAACAGAAGGTGTTTAGGTAGCCCCTAACCAGTAAAAAACTTATTAGGGATTGTGGCCTATGTTCTCAAGTTTATTACCTGAGCTCAACACTGGACATAATGGTTATTCAAGCCTGGGTTGAGGATTTGTCTTAGAGTAGTTATCTAAGCTCTAAAAAGGATTCCTCCTGATATCTACAAGTCTCATCAGCTAAGAGACAGTCTTAGGGTTATATGAGGACGCTCGGTGCTGTTCTGATACTGAAATTGCCCAAACCTTACGAATAATAGTCTTCTTCTTTGTACTTTAGGAGTGTTCTTGGTATACTTCTCCTGGTTCCTTGCTTAGGGGAAGCTTTTACCTCAAAATAGGCTGATAAGGGTCCTAGCTCATGGCAGAAATCTGCTTTCTAGAAGTACCAATATCAGAGAGGCCAGTATTAGACAAAACTCTTCAGTTTTTCTCCTTCTTAATCTGCTGGCCAACTCTTATCATCCTTTCAAATTTTGCTAGGCATTACTTTCTAGAGAAACCATCCCTTGACCTTTTCATCTTAGTGAAGTGCCTCTTCCGTTTGCTCTCAAACCACATCATATTTATCCATATTATAACACTTACCATTCCACAGTATAATCGTTTTCTTACTTATACATATAGCGGTGATTTTTGTTTTCTAATCTCTTAAAATGTACCTAAGTCCTGGTCCATAGATTATTCTCAATGAACATAGAGGGATGGAGGGATGGAGGGATGAATGAGTGGCTTTACTAACATAAGATCATCACACAGTAACACCCAGACCAGATTTAACTCCTAAGGCTTGAGTTTACAAGTTCTATGTTCATTCCATTCTATTCCCACCAGTCAGAATTGGCTGTCACCAGAGCCAAGTCTATGTTGAATTTTTTGCTTCATATTTACCTTCATGATTGTTTTCCCCCTAAGTATCATAACACCGATAACATTTTTTTTTATTGTACAGCTGAAATCTGGTGGTCTCATAGGTGTCATAATGCTCCAGGCTTTCTCACCTATAAGATTCTGAGTGCTGAGGGCTTTAAGGTGACACAGTGGAAAGCAAGCAGAGCAGTGTTTGTGCTCATCACGTTGCCTAAACCCTGTACTATAAGTAGCATGACTCATATTGGTCTTGTCCAAACTGGAGGCCCGGTAGCACCCTGCCTGTGATTTGTAATTACCAGGCTCTTACTAGACACCCTGTAGGCACTGAGTGATCACCCTGTATGTTTGTTTCCTGATGTGTATCAAACTAAGCTATAATGTAAACCCTGCCACAAAACCACATCCTGTTAAAGAAGTAAATACAATGAGTAGATTCTTACCAAGAGGGATAATCATGATCAGTTCTTCTAAAATGGCTTGCCTCCCAAGCAACTCTTGAGTTTGTTATCAGTCTAGTTTTGTTCATTCTTTCACTTACTTTAGTTCATTGCGCCTATCTCCACAATAGTATTTGTGTCTGAATATTAAACTGCAAGCCCCTGAAGGGTGGGACTGTGTTTGTCTCTATATCCATAGCACCTCACATAGCTTGGGTGTTCAATAAATGTGTATGGGAAGGTGAATGAATACATGAAAGAATATATTGATCCTTTTTGAATCAAACGTTCTATATAACCTGACTTATCTTTCCATGTAGGAATGGGCTTTCCCATCACCTCTCACACATATTGTCCTACATTTTATAATCGCCAAAAACATACATTAAGAAGGCTAAGTGCGTTCTCTGTCCTTGGATCCAGACAAAATTAACTGGCTCCTACTTAGACCCAACATCTTGATCTCCTTAATATCATTTCTTTGCTTGTTCCTTTCCATTATGACTGATAAGATATGTAAAGATAATTTACACATTTAGATTTAGATGAGAAACCTGGAAATATTACATTATCAAAGTAGAAATTCCTAATGTCCTTAAAGTGCAGGATGGTATGCAAAAGAAAGTTCAGAAGATAAAGGTAGTTCAATGGAATTCATATGATGAAGAAAGGTGAACTTTGGCCTTTCATAAAAACATCACTTGAAATAGGAGCAATAAATAAGAGGCGACACATGATCAGAAGACATACATTTTAAGAAATGGAGAAAGTCAAATAGAAGACAACATTTGGCTGGAATTGTTTTGGTGATCAGTTTTCTGTTCAGCTATGCAAATATGTTTTCATGAAACCTTAACATTTCAGCTCTATGCTAAAGACTCTTTGGTGAGATATCATTCAAGTTTCATTTTTTTTATACCCATGATGATTATTCTGTGCAGCTTCTCTGTTCAGACAGTTTCACTGTCTCCATTGCTGCATACCTATTGCTTACACCCCTATCATTCTACAGTTCCAAGTCCAATTGCCTTATCTCAGTCATTATTTAATTTAACCTCTTTGTAGTTTTTAAAATTATTAACCAAACACCTCTTGAAAACCTTTCTCAGCTTAGTTTTTAGCCTACCGTTCTCTTCTGGTTCTCTCTCTGCCTTTTTCTCTCATCTTCATGCATCTCTGTGAATTCCTTTCTTGATTTCTCTTTAATACTATCTCCATTGGAGTTCAGTCTTTAGTTCTCTTTTCAGATTACAAAATGTCTCTGGAGAAGGTGATGTCAGCAAGATGGCAGACTAGAAAATTCTAGGCCCCCATTTCTCTGTAGAAACATTCAGTAAACAACAGTAGAATGACCAAAATAATTTTGTGGGGCCCTAGAAACTAGTCAAAGGAGTTGAAAACTTATATCCACACAAAAACCTGCATACAGATGTTTATAATAGCTTTATTCATAATTTCCAAAACTTAGAAGCAACCAAGAATTCCTTCAGGAGGTGAATGGATAAACTGTGGTACATCCAGACAATAGAATTTTATTCAGCACTAAAAAGAAATAAACTATCATGCCATAAAAAGATGGATAAAACTTAAATGCATATTTCTAAGTGAAAAAAGTCAGTCTGAAAAGGCTACATACTGTATGATTTCAATTAAATGACATTCTGTTGAAAAAGGCAAACTTATGGAGACAATAAAAAGATCAGCAGTTGCCAGGGGTACTGTGCAGGGGAGAGATAAAGAGTTAGAGCAAAGAGGATTTTTAGGGCATTGAAAATAATACATATTACAATGATGAATATATGCCATTATACATTTGTCTAAACCTGTACAATGTACAACACCAAAAGTAACTCTAAGGTAAACTATAGACTTCGGGTGATTATGATGTGCCAGTGTAGATTCATCCTTTGTAAAAAAATAAAATAAAATAAAATGTGTCATTCCAGTGAGTGATATTGATAACGGGGGAAGCTATGTATGTCTGGGTGCAGGGGGCATATGGGAAACCTCTGTGCCTCCTTTTTAATTTCACTGTAAACCTAAAAATATGAAAACGTTTTTTCGTAAATACTCTGTGGAGAAAAAAGAATAAAGAAAAGAGAGCTTAGGATACTTATGAGACACCATCAAGTGGAGGAGTATATGCATTATGGGAGAAGAAGGAAGAGGAGGAGGGGGAGGGAGGAGCAAGGAAGAAAGGGAAAGGGTCAGAGAGCTAATCTGAGGAAATAAAGGCACATAACTTATTAAATTTGAGAAAGACATTGATACACAAATAAAAGAAGCTCAATACATTCCTAGTAGGATAAACTCAGACCTACAACATGTTTGTCAAAAGTAAAAGACAAAAAGAGAATATTGAAAGCTGCAAGAGAAAAATAACCAATCATTTGTAATGGTGGGTTTCTCTGGAGAAACTTTGTATGCCAAAAAACAGTGAGATGATATAGTTAAAATACTGAAAGAAAGAAACTGTCAACAGAATTCTATATCCAGTAAAAGAGTCCTTTAAAAATAAGGAAGAAATTAAGTCATTCCTAGATAAGTTCATTACCACTACATCTTCCCTACATGAAATGCTAAAGGGAGCCTTTCAAGTTGAAAGAGAAGGATGCTAGATGGTAACTTGAAACCATATGAAAAAATAAAGTTGTCCCATAAAGGTAAATACATGGACAAATATAAAAACCCATATTGTTGTAATTTTGCCTCATAAACCCACTTTTAATTCCTTTATAGAATTTAAAAGATAAAGCATTAAAACTAATTATAAATCTATGTTTGTGGGTAACACAATATATAATCTGTGACATCAGTAACATAAAGTGGAGAGGGGTAGAGTTGTAAGAATAGAATTTTTATATGTGATTGAAGTTAAGTTGTTATCAGTTTAAAATTGTTATAACTTTAGAATGTGTTATGTGATCCCCATTAAAGCCACAAAGAAAATAGGTATAGAATGTACACAAAGGAAATGAGACAGGAAACAAAATATGTTATTACCAACTAAACACAAAGGAAGGTAATAAGAGAGGAAATAAAGAACAAGTAAGTATAAGACATAGAGATTAACAAGTAACAAAATGGCAACAGTAAGTTCTTTTCTATCAGTAATTATTTTAATTATTTAAATTTTAATGGTCTAAACTCCCCCATCAAAGGACATAGATTGGCAGAATGGTTATAGAAACAAGGTCCAACTATATGCAGTTTTCCGAACACCAATTTAAATTACAGCAGACTCAATTTAAACCTAAGGATACACATAGGTCGAAAGTGAAAGAATGGAAAAATATATTACATGCAAATAAGTAATCAAAAAAGAGCAAGGTGGCTATAATAATATTAGACAAAATAGACTTTAAGTTTAAAAAGTTTAAGTTAAAAACTGTTATAAGGGGCAAAGAAGGATAGTGTATAATAATAAAAGGATGAATTCACCAAGAATAATAATTACAAACATATTTGCACCAAACATCAGATCTCCTAAATATATCAAGCAAATGTTGACATAATTAAAGGGAGAAATAGGCAGCTTAACAATAGGAGTACGAGACTTTAATACCCTATTTTCAGCAATGACAGAACAACTAGAAGATCAATAAGGAAACAGGATTTGAACAACACTATAGACTATTTTACAGATAAGAAGACTGATACACAAGAGAATTTAAGTTTTCCCAAAGACTATTAGTAGCAAAGCAGGATCTAACTGCCAATAGTCTGGATTCAGAATCTGTGCTCTGAGCCTCTACACTAAACTACCTCTATTTTTAGTTTCAAAAAATAATTCACTGGTAAACTAAATTATACTTGCTACTCAAGAAATTGATAACAACATAGAGATTATGACTTAAGGTTAATTTCCCTGCTTGCTTCAAGTCTTTTACGTCTTTAAAACAATTTGTTCCATGGCCAGACACAATCTTGATTTTCCCAGTAGTCATTTTGAAAAAAAAAAATTCTATAATTAGAATCTAAATCAGAGATGAGAATCTGTGGAAGAGGCCATGTGAATGACTGTCTTATTCTAGAAGAGAACTTTATAAAGACATGTCTAGGTTTTTAGGTGACAACATAGGGGTGTCAAGTGGACCTTAGTTCTCTCATCCTTACTGGTCAGTTGGTAGTGGTTTCTTGGAGCAGTAAATTGAACAGCTTTCAAAAACCATATTCTGCTACAAATAAATTCAAATAGATCAATATTCAAATTATACAAGAGACTATAAACAACTTTCTGGCTTCCTACAGGTTTTCTTCCTTCTTATATGAAGGGTTGTTCAGTTCTAGATGCAAAGATCACCTACTCTTTCCAGTCAGCATTCCACTATGAACAGATTTCAACTCAGCAAAGTATTTAAGAATAAAAATCAAGGTGGTCTATTTTCAAAAAACTAAACTAAATTATCTTTAGCTCTTATCAAAGGTACAACATCGATTTTCATTTAACTCTCACAAATAACTTGATGAAAGGAGGGATACATTTATCCATTTTGCAGATATGGAAACTGAAGCACATAGAGGTCAAATGGCTTGCCAAGAGGTCAAACGGCTTCATGCAAGTAGCAAGAGGCAAGTAGCAAGCTCTGGTATGGCTATAGACAAAAGCCATCCTAACCACTATAGGAGACATTAGGATACCAAACAGAAAGAATGAGCATATTCAGGTAAAGGATCAATTAGCTTATGGTATTTCAGCAATATACTTGGCTCTGAAGTTTCTGACAGCTATTGCAAAAGGGAAGCAATGTGGTAAGTGATGAAGTTTTTATTTTTCTTTTTAAGCACCAAATAATCTGCAGAAAAAAAAGTAAAGTATTTTCTGGAACTGTGTATCTCTGTGAGCAGACAATATCTGATATTTTCTACTGTGGTTTTACATAAGACTTAAACGTGCTGTCCAGATGTATCAAGTGACTCTGTATAAAGGCAGAAGAATGATGTGTAAGATGTCAGATGAAAGCCATTCTGTAGAAGCTGATAATAACAGGACCCAGACAAATTAGTTCTTGAGGGGAGAAATGAAAGAAAATACACTCATAAAAGCCAGAAAATTAGAAGGCCCTGTGCTGACAAACTGCATTCAGTCATTTTGTAGATAAATACTACCCAGTGGTGAATGAGAAAGGTAAAAGGGGAAGAAGTAGATTTTATTCATCTTCTTGCACCTGAAGAACAATGAGTTAAGCAAACAAATATATCATAAGGTAGTCTTATGATCACTTTTAGCTTTTATTCAAGATTGGAATTCTCAGTACAACCTGAAAGTGAATGGACTATATCCATTGAAGCTAGACTTTGAGCTAATTCCCCATGATATTATAACTACCATCTTCTAGAGAACCCAACCAGCTAGGATCTATTTCCCCCTGGGAGGTGGGGGAGTAGAAATATGGCTCCCAAAGCCACACATTTTCTGGTTGGCTTTTAAGTGTCTTTCCAGATGAAAATTAGTTCAAATGGAAAAAAAAAAAAAAAAAGAAGTAGACAATTTCCAAGCACTCACAAGCCTCAGCAAATAAATTTCACACTAATTAAAGGAAGTGAAAGTTTTTTATTCCTGTTTTTAACTACAAGAAGTATTTTCCCAACTTAGTTTTCCTTTCTGAGTGGTTGACGGATACCTAATTTCCAGAACTGTAGCAAGATTTGTTAAAGTCAGCTGATTCAGAGTGCTACTGAGTTCGAATGGAAACTGCTCTGTAGGCCACAGAATCAAGCACTCATGAATCCTTAGTACCAGCTCTGGCAAATTATGTGATACCAGTCACCTTCTGCAGTATATAACCTAAGAGATATACCCCTTAAAACAGACACCAGTGCCGAATTTCCATATTTATTAACAAAAATAAATTATGTAAGTATTTGACTGTCTTAGGGAATAAGGGGTTTCACCCACAGACCCTAGTGGGGAGCAAAAGAAGTTAGAAAAGTCACCTTTTTGTGAATCATATATTATTTTCCATGTAATGAGATGATGTACCAAAAAAGTAGTTGCTGCCATACTTATCTGTACAAAGAACTCAGCTTCAGATTTTCTGAAGTATTTATTAAGAGAGTAACTAGTTCTTCACAAAGTAAAAAAAAAAAAAAAAAAAAAAAAAAGCTATCAGAAGAGAATGGACTTGCAATATTTTGGGAGTGTTAAGAGGAGCGATGTGTGCTGCCAATCAAAAAATTTCACACTCAGCAACAGCACAAGAAGCTTATAATCAAATTGGAGAAACTTAACTCACAGTAGCATCATTTCCAGAATATGTCCCTGAGCTTTGACATGAATGAGTTCTTTAAATACTTCTTACCTTGGTTTCTCTGTCTTACTTCCCATTTCTCTATTCCCTCCCATTTAGTCTTTATGGTGGATTCCTCTTTCCTGGTTGATTCCTAAAATATTGGTATTCATTTACATTTGGTCCATGGTCTTTTCTCATGTGGCCAGTCTAAGTAGGTAATGTTATCCACTCCAGGAGCATCAGTCACTATCGATTGATGATGAATCCCAACTCTGTACCTTGAGAGATATCACTGGAGCTCCAGATGCACATTTTACCAGTCTCCATCTGGAAATCTTATTACTCAACATATCTAAGACTGAATTCATCAGATGCCCTTTAATCCATCCAACTCTTTACGCCTCTTTCTTCCTCACTTCCTCCCCCTGCTTCATCCAAATCTTGAACAACTCTTGAATCTATCCCATTTTTCTCTGGACCCACAGCCAAATTACTACAGCACTCTTGCTCTCCTTTAGTTCACTCTCTACAATGCTGGGACCATGATCTATTAGAAAGAGGGTGGGTGAAGAGACAGAATGAGAGTAAGTGAGAGGGAGAAGAAGGGAGGGAGAAAACAGGAAGGGAGGGAAGAAACTTTGATAACATAAAACTCTTTTTATGGTTCCTCACTGACTTCAAGTGAATTCTGATTCCTTAGTCTGGCTGCAAGAGTCTGCCCACTTTTCCTCATCTCTTGCCACTTTTTAAAATCAATCTTTAATCTCTAAAAACACAAAATTATCTTTGGGTTCTTAAATGGGTATTCTTTCACCCCTGGCTTTGGTTTGGTATATTTTTGTCTTTCTTTTCATCCCCTTCACCTGATCCACTCTTTCTTATCCTTAAGATAAGAGTTATCCTTAAGAGTTATCACCTCTGCTAGCCAATCTCTCCACCACCCCTGCAGTGTGGGTTACAGATGCACAGCCTATGCGCTCCAGCTGCACATTGAAGGCTCTTCCTCTGGGATAGTGTAGATAGAAACACCACCTATTTGAAATAAGTATTGACTGTATGAACCGTCATACACTAGACAGTGGTAAATTTATAATAGGCAAAGTAGTAGCTCTATGTCAAAGAAAATGTTTTGAAATCTCTTGGCTATGAAGCATGGCCTCTGGCCACCACAAGCAGTTAGTTTAAGGAAGAGAGAGCTAACACAGAGAGTCATATCATACTTCATTGGAAATCCAACAAGATTTGAGGGTTGGGAGACTACCACTTTACAAAAAGAGTATTTCAAAAGAGCAAGAGATAGAGCATTTGACAGCAAGTGGAGCTAAGCATTTCCCAGGCCTACAAAATCAGCTGATGGGCTCCTGGGACAATAACATCTAACAGTGGCTTAAGTTAATGCTTGTACTGAGCTGTTCTGCAGACTCCTCTTCCCATCAATTCCCAAACCTTTAGTAAAATTCTGCTTCAGATATATTTTATAAATAGTCCTGGGGAGAGGGATTGGGGCAAGGGGATTGCAGGGAGCAAAAAGCATTTACTATTTCATGCCAAAATTGATACGGGTAGAGAGAAAAGACAGCCATGTCCAGAATTAGGTTTAGTGTAGGAAAGTTTGATGCAATACTGATTGACCAAGAAAATACAGATTGGTCCACTTTCTCTTACTCCCAAAGAGTTTTTTTTAATTTGGTTTTCATTGAATAAAGAAAGTACCAGCAAGCCTGATTTAGAAACAAAATAATGAGAGAAATGTGCAAAGCTATAGAATTGCCAGCTCCCCAGCCCTCACCTCTCTCTTCTCTCATTTTCACCTGAACTCAACAAAAGCAGGTCTGCTTTGCTCCACTCAGCAAGTCTCCATTTTACTTCTCTCTGAATTCCAGCTTAAAGAAAAAAAAGGAAGAAAAAGAGCAAAACCTGCCCTCATTTCCCCCTCGGCTTTGATTGTGTTTCCTGCC
Source organism: Ailuropoda melanoleuca (assembly GCF_002007445.2). Lineage (NCBI taxonomy): Eukaryota > Metazoa > Chordata > Mammalia > Carnivora > Ursidae > Ailuropoda > Ailuropoda melanoleuca. The sequence continues at coordinate 76,981,119 of NC_048225.1, forward strand.
AAAAGGTAGTCCAGTACTCCCAGACTTTTTAATTGCAGGAAGTATACCAAATGTCTTATAGTGTCTGGATGGAAATTGAACCAGTCCCTCCAGTAATAAAGTTAAAAGGTGATAGGAGAAAGCTGGAGAACTTGGAGCATTTGAATTACATTAGCACTTATCCTCACATATAACTGTTGTTTACTTATAAGTAAAAGGAGTGATTAAGTCTGTGGTTATGTGGACTCCAGAGTCATACCGCTGGTATTCAAACCCTGGCTCTGCCACTTACTGGTTGTGTGGCCCTGGGCAAATTATTTAACCGCTATGTGCCTTGACTTTATCATTGTCTAAGCTGGGGATAATAATAGCACTTAACCCCCTCTGAAAGGGCTATTTTAAGGTCTATATTGTATACGTCATATGCTTTGCACAGTGCCTGGCAAATTGAGGGTTGACATCTGTCTTGCATAATATCATGTCCTTAATGCCTCGCATAGTGTTGAGCACATAGTAGATGCTCTGTGGATATAGATTGAGTTCGTTAATAAGTGAGTAAATTGTATATCATTTCTCTGCCTAATATGTGTTCTCCTACCTCTTCTCCTCATACGAGAAAATCCTTCCCTATCTTTTGTTTTGCTTTTGGCCTCAAATATATTATCACTAGTCCATGAAAAGCCCTCTTTCTATTTTTTTTTTTTAATTATCGTACCTATTCCCACCCCCTTTATCCCCGTAAGGACTCACTGTGATATGTCCAAAATATGACTCTGTGTGTGTGTATGTATCTTTCAAAGGTATACACATGTAAGTTTTGTATTTGTATATTTACAAAATATATGCATTATAAACATAATGCATATATTATATAAATATATGTATATATTTGAAAAAATATAGTATTGCTTCAAGTATGTATGTTTTTGTTTTGGGGAGGGTTTTTTTTGGGGGGGGGAGTTGTTTTTTTAGTGTGAGGAGGGGCAGAGGAGAAGAAGAGAGATAATTTTAACAGGCTCCACGCCCAGTTCAGAGCCCCATGCAGCGCTCGATTCCAGGACCCTGAGATAATGACCTGAGCCAAAATCAGGAGTTGATCACTTAATGGACCGAGCCACCCAGGCACCCCTAATTAAAAATAAATAAGTGGGCTTCACATCCAGTGTGGAACCCAAAGCAGGGCTTGAACTCACAACCCTGAGATCAAGACCTGAGCTAAAGTCAAGAGTCAGATGCTTAACCAATTGAGCCACCATGGTGCCCCCTCAGGTATGGATGTGTTTTAAATTTACTTACATCAATCTCTATCCAAATTTCTGTTTTCTGCAATCAGGGTAAAGCATGCAATGCCTCCCAAGATAGACAAGACTGTGACAGAATGTCAAATTCCCAATTAGGAAGGCACAAAATGGTTTTCCGCAAAGATGTTCAAAGGATGTGAATGCTGCAGTTACAATCCAAGGTTGGAGAGAGACAATAAAGATAGAGGGATGCCTACCAAGGGGCCTAAAACTCTAAAAAATATGTGTGGATCTATACTTTGGCATAAAATGTTCTACTCAAAGTGTTAAACATTGCTCTCAACTTCTCTGGTATTTAGTGTTTGCACACAGGAACTACATAATATAAGAATCTACCTGGAGTAGATTCAGCCCAGACAAATTGTTCTTTCCTTTGAAACAAAGACTTAGAGATTCCACCTTACTACTTCCTATTTTTGTTTCTCAAGAAAAACTTTGCAAGTCAGAAGGCCCTTTCACTCTTGAAGTAGAATTTTGCTAACCATATATGCCTCTTTGGAAGGTCCACACCAGCTCTAAAGATGTTGCTATGGGTATTCTTTCATGGGATACACTCACTTATAGACAGGAGTCAGACCACACACATAAACAAATATAGAACATTGCTCTGTCCATTCCCTACCTTTCTCTCCTGCCAGAGCACCAAACCTTCTGCCAAAGCTTTCCACACAAAATGAATTTTGAGGTTTCAATGGGATAGCTTCCACTCAAGCAGATGGTAGCATACTTTAAGGCCACCAGGCCAATCTAGAAGGCCCATTGTCTAGGGCTGGATTACCATCAATTCTAAATCATGCTTTATTAATCTTACTAATTCCTCTTAAAAGAATTATCAGTCACTAATTTGGGATTTGTAAAGTTTTGCCTTCAGATTCATTTCTGAGTATTTGAGGATATAAATCAATTAATGGTGTTATAGTGCTCTGGCCTTTTGGAAAAATAACCTACTCCCCAAGAAACGTATAGAGGGGAGTCTCAGAAGAAAGACCAAGGTTTATGCATTAAAATGAAAATATGGGGGTCATAAATACTTCAAATATGCCTATGTAACTGAAAATCCCTGAGAAGAAGTATGACTAAGAGATGGATCAGGCAAGACTATGACTCAAGGACAGTGCTGTGCCTAAACAAGAGGGCATTTTAGAATTGGGCTTCCTACACTGATGGAAGCATGAAAAAACAGATGTTACATGAGAGTAGAGGGGCTGAGGAAAGAGATTGAGCAATCCAGGAGGAGAGTCAGAGAAGGAGAGAAAACAAGATTCCTCATGACAGGGCCACACTAGCAGTGTTGTGTGACTCTGTGCTTATGACAGCATGTTTGGGCCTAATTTGGCCCTGGAATCCTTTTGTGCAAAATTTTGCAGATACTATGTGTCTTGGAATATAATGAGGGCAAAAGGCTATTTCTCAGAAAAAATGGAGAATGGTCATGACTTAAAGAGAAAACCACCCCCTTTATATTAACTCCTGAGGTGAAGTCTGTGGAACAGTGACCAAAAGCTGGGAGAAGAAAGAGATTTTAGTCCCTCTAGAGTGAGGAGAGTATGTGGGGAGAGATTCTGGTGTTTCTTAGTCTGTGAGAAGGAAAAACAAAAAAATACTGCGGAACAAGAAGACAGGACAAGGAAGGGCAACCCTACTTCTCCCATCTTTTCTTTCTGAGGCACAAATTCTTCTCTGAAAGGCATGAGGAAGAGGCAGGAACTGAAAATTTTCCACTAACAAAGGAACGGTTTTATTCAGATCCAGAATTTCACTTCTGGTTTGATGCTTTCTTGGTGAAGGAGCATTTTTTGGGCCAGTTTACCGCAACACACATTTATCATCACCCTGGTATATGGTAGGTGCAGAAAATACAACAGAAGATATGAGGGCCCCATCTTTTTGAAGTCTGTGGTCTACTAGGGATGCTGCCTGATAAAAGTTGGTGAGGAAGACTTCCTAGCTTTGTTTCTCAGAGCACTCCACAATGTAATAGGCTCCTGGGGAGCTTTTTCTCAAGGAACCATCAACTGGCTGCTAGGACTACTGCAATCCAACCCGGTGGAATTACCTACTAAGATTAGTTTGTCAGTTGAGGCTGTTTGGTGGTGATGGTGATGGTTCTTTTTGTTTTGTTCTGGCAATGCTATAGGTCTGTACAATGTTGTTAGCTCATAGGCCCAAGACCAGAAGCAAGTTCTAAATCAACTCAAATGTGATGATAGCCTGACCTCATGAAAATGCTTCTTTCTTGACCCTGTGACCTTTTGATTGCTTTACTATTATCATCATTATTACTGTTACCATTTTTATCATGAATGGAAAGGAGTTGCCTCACTCTACAGGTGTGACTTTTTCTTATCAAGTGACTGAGAGAAATGTAAATTCACACAGAAGCTAAAAAAGAAATTCAAAGGATTACCAAAGTAGCTTGTGGGTGTGAAAGTGAGTCTGTTGGAAGTTTGCTCATCCTGATGCTTCCTCAGTTCTTCCTTCCTTGGAGTCTAAGGCACTCTAAACTCAGGCAAAGGAACATATACCACTTCATTTTTAAGATTGCTGTATTCTCTAAGACACTCTAAAGGTTCCCTCATTTGTCCATGGTGAGCCCACCAATGTTTTTCCAGACTCAGTTCAAATGCACAACTTGGGATAACTTCCCAAAAACTTCATGGAAGAATAAGTCATTCCAGTATACTAGTTGTTCACACCATTACTATACCATTTGTCATGCTGAATTGGAATTGTTTATGCATGTATCTATCCAACTGACGTGTGAGCACTTCTAGAGAAAAAGACTTGTCTTATTTCCTTTTAGAAGTTTCCCTCTTTTTCCCTACAGGGCATAACAGAAGTTTGGTTCATTTTGTGTAATAAATAGATGAATGAATAATAATGTTTTATTCGGGTTCAAGTAAGCATTCTGAAATCTCTCCAATCAAAGTAATAAATGTTCATCTTTGGAAGAACAGGGAGGGATTTTAAAAAGCAACAACCTTCAGCCCTACAGATGCACAGTTGACCAAATTTATTGACTAGAGTTTTTTTTTTTCTTCAAGGAGAATCTCATAAGGATCAGCTTCCAGAGAAAATACTTTAGAAAATGATCCATATCCATAAAGCCATTTCCTGGAATTAGTAGTAAAAGTTAGTAGTAAAATACAGAAAAAGTTGCCCTCCTTTCTTTTAGTGGTTTAACAATAATACATTTCAACTAACTGGGAATTTGAGACTTGAAATTTGAAATGTTTTAGATCAAGGAGAGTGCCCCCATCTCTCTCAGAAAGGGTAGTGGTAGAAACTTTCCTAAATCAGTTACTCTGATGCTGGACGTGTGGAGGAATGCTTATATCCAGAAGAGCATCTAACCACTTCCACCACAGAATCTATTAAAGTTAACTTGAAAAGGAGAGGATATACAGGCTGCATGGTTTGGGCCAGATGATTTTGTACATTACCTTCAGTCTAAGAGTCTGTTTTATCAAAAGACAACTGCTTATGATATTACAGCCTACAATTGCTTTCATGATTGATTTAGGATTTTTTAAAAAAAGGCAAAGAGACAATTAGGCAAGGAAAAAGAAACAAAAGTCATCTATATTGGAAAGGAAAAAGTAAAAGGCATCCATCCTGGAAATGGAAAAAGTAAAATGATCTCTGTTCACAAATGAGATGATCTTATATGTAAAAAACTGTTAAGTCTAAACACACACACACACACCGCACACACACACACACACACATACACACACCCCTGTTAATGCTAATAAATGAATTAAGAAAAGTTCCAAGATATAAAACCAACACACAAAAGTCAGTTGTATTTCTATACACTAACAATGACTAACCCAAAAAAGAAGTTAAGAAAACCAGTTCCATTTACAATAGTATCAAAATGAATAAAATACTTATGAATGAATTTAACCAAGGAGGCAAAAGATTTGTGCACTGAAAGCTATAAAACTTACTGAGAAAATTTAAAGAATATATAAATAAATGGAAAGACATCACATGTTTATGGATTGGAAGACTTAATTGTGTTAAGATGACAATACTACACAAAGTGACTGACAGATTCAATCCAATCCCAATGGTGTTTCTTGCAGGAATGGGAAGAAAACCCATCTTAAAATCTATATGGAACCTCAAGGGACTCAAAATAGTTAAAACAATCTTGAAAATGAAGAACAAAAGGAGAAGAACTCACATTTCCTGATCTCAAAACTTATTACAAAATATAGTCATCAAAATTGTGTGGTACTGGCATAAGGACAGAAATACAGACAAATCAACAGAATGGAGAATCCAAAATAATGCTTGAATATGTAATCTTGATTTTTAACAAGGATGCCAAGATCATTCAGTGGGGAAAGGTCAGGTTTTTTTAATGAATGGTGTGGGGAAAACTGGATATCCACATGCAAAACAGTGAAATTGGATGCTTCCTTTTGCCATATACAAAAATTAAATCATTTGGATCAAACATTTAAACCTAAGAAATAAAACTCTTAGAAGGAAACAGAGGGAGAAAATCTTCATAACACTGGATTTGGCAATGATTTTTGGATATGACACCAAAGGCTCAGGCGAGAAAAGAAAAAAATAGATAAATCAGATTTCATCAAAATTATAAACTGTTGTATATCAAAGGCTGCTATCAACAAAACGAAGAGGTAACCCAGGGAATAGGAGAAAATATTTGCAAAGCATATATCTAATAAGGGACTAATCTCCAGAATATATAAAGAACTCATACTACCCAACAACAAAAAACAAACAACCCAATCCAAATATGGGCAAAAGATTGAACAGACATTTCTCCAAAGAAGATATACAAATGGCCAATAAGAGACATGAAAAGATGTTCAACGTCGTTAGCCATAGGGAAATGTAAATAAAACAAAAATGAAATACTACTCCACACCTATTAGGATAGCTATTATCAAAAAAAAAAAGGAAAAAATAAAAAGTATTGGTAAGAATGTGGAGAAATTGAAACACTTGTGCCTTGCTGGTGGGGATGTAAAATGGCACATCTGCTGTGGGAAACATTTTGGCGTTTTCTCAAAAAGTTAAGCATAGAATTACCATATGATCCAGCAAGTCTACTCCTTGATATATACTCAAAAAAGTTGAAAGCAGGTATTCAAACAGATACTTTGTACCAGTTTCCATGGCAGCAGTATTCACAACAGCCAGAAAGTAGAAACAACCCAAATGTTCATCAACAGATGACTGGATAAACAAAGTGTGGTATATACATGCAATGGAATATTATCCAGTCTTAAAAAGGAATGAAATTCTAATATATGCTAAAATATGGATGAATCTTGAAACATCGTGCTAAGTGAAATAAACCAGATATAAAAGGCCACATATTACGGAACTCCATCTATATGAAACTGGGCTTTATTAGAGAAAAGTATGTCAATGTGAAGAGAATTTTTTTCATAAAAATTAGTGGAAAAGTCATGGCCTCTGATAATGTCTTTGAAGATAGTTTGTATGTTTTAAAATTTGTTCTAGCTTTAGTTTTATCTAGCCCAACCTACTGGTGTGCCTAAATTCCTAGTTGTTCACTGTCACTTGAATATATTTTTTAAAGAGGGGATTTATAATTCCTTTAAAATTTCCTAATAGTCAAAAGAGGGAATTTCCAGTTCCTTACACTCAAATATCTCAGATGATATCTTAATTTAGTACATATGTCCTGTATAGCACCCTAATTAATTGCATTTGACTTTTGTCCACTTGTACATAATTGCAAAGATCCGGAAAATTGGGTCATCTAACATATGTTCACAAATATTTGACTGCTCACATTGTATGTGTTCTTTCCAATCCTCATTTTTAATAAAACCATCACATCCTATTCCTTAAAGGTTCAATTCCCAAAGTGCCTTTTGATAACTCTAAAGACTAAAAATACAGTTTGTGTATGATTCAGGATGTTTGTATATGCTGCTTCCCCCTCCCCATCCCCCATTGTCTTTTAGCATTTCCATTAGAATGTCAATACATAGAAAGATATATCCTTATTGACAAAGTGTATTCTCAGAATGTTAATGGAAAAAGTATTCTGTGATCAAATAAGTTGAGAAAAAATATAGTGTTATTATTATTATTAATATAGTATTATTATAGTGTTCTCTGTGCAACATTAGAATGAAAGCTCCATTAGACGTAGAGCAGTGCCTGACACTAAGGAATCACAGAACGAATATTTGTTGAGTAAGTGAATAGTTTTTCAGCCTTTAATAGCCTCATATCCATTGTCAGTTTCCAAGAAAGGAATGTTGTGCATAGCTTTCTAAACAACTATGGTATCAGATCCCCATCCCCTCCAAAGTCTGTTACTGTTGCTGGTATTCTGTAATATGTGGCCACTGAGTTCTCTGCTACATTTCTTTCTTTTCTTTTCTTTCTTTTCTTTTCTTTCTTTCTTTCTTTCTTTCTTTTCTTTCTTTTCTTTCTTTGTTCTTCTTTTTCTTTTTAAGCCAGTTTTCTAAGCGTCATCCTTGAGCCAGTATTATTTCGTGGCAGCCAACAATCTGTCAGAAGATTTCCTTAAATACTTTACCCTTATTTCACCCTTTGCCAGTGGGATCTGTGTGTGAAGACATGCCTTCAAACCTCAGGCAATATATCAACAGTCTTAGCTTTCATTTCCTGCCTATCCAGGACCTCAGTGTCAGCCAAACATGGACTGGCATGACTAGAGCCTTCTTTTTTCCCAGGTCAAGTCTTGCATACGCTGTCTTCTAGATCTCCAGCAATGTATCAGGGCTTTTTAAAGTTCCCCAGTTCTAGTTGTGGAAGGGACTTAGTGGAAACATTCAGATGCACATACCTGGGAATCCTGAGGGATAATGCTCAGAAAGGTGATCCTGAGGTATATTTCCTTGTTCCCCAAGGCCTGTGCAGATACTCAAACATGTGGCCAAATGTTGAGGTGCTGATAGGAGCAGCAGACTGGTTAAGACCCAGGATCTGAATGAAGTGGTTGTCACATACAAAATTTCATATAAATGCCATAGACTGTGGATTCTAGTCACAGATGCTTACACATCCTCCAAAAGGTCAAGTGAAGCCAGCTGCACCTGAAATGTCACCAGTTCAGGGACTATATCTGAGTGGCTGTCCAATGAGAATGAGAATAAGGTTCTAGAGAATGCCACATGCATTCCAATCACTTGTCTTACCTGTTGCCATGAGGTTACACTTGGAAAAGTGAAGGAGGCAGGACTAGAGATGGAGAGAGGAAATTTGAAAAGCATTTACCCAAAAGAGACTGAGTCATTCAAAAATACATTATTCAAACTAGAAGAGCCTGTGATTTAAGAAATAGGGAATCTCTGTGGAAGGAGAAACATGATTATGCTTTCATTAAGATAGAAGACTTCACTGCTCTGTTTCCTCAGTCTTGAATACCCTCCACCTCTACCCCTTCTCCACCTGACTGGCTACCTGTCCTTAATGAATTAACTTAAACATCTGTCTCTCATTACCCATCTCCATCTTCCTCCCACCAACAATATTGCATGTATTCATTTCTCTGTTTCCCCCACTGAACTGTGAACTCCTGGATGCCTTTTGTCAATGTCTAATCTAGTACCTGGAAAAAAGAAGTTATTCATTCCAGTACTGGCTGTTCATTACTTTTTATTCTGTTTCTTTAATTTTACTACTTTGTACTTTCTATTCACTCAATTATCAACCATGTCCCATAGGTTTGGTACTAAATAAAACCCAGTCCTTACAGCTGAGGAACTTATAATTCTTTGGGGGCAGAAAATTGCACCTTCAAAATCCAATGTATTAAATACTTTAAGAAAAAAAGTTGTGGGTTCAGAATAGACAAAGCCTTAACTTTCATGAGGGATCAAGATAGACTTCATATATAAGGATATGTTTTATTTGAACCTCAAACAGTAAGTCAAATTCCACAAAAAAAAGTATTGGTAAAGTGAGAAGAATCATTGACTAGTATGTGAAGAACAAGGAAAGATTATTCAAGTTTCCATGTTTAACATTGGTTATTCCATCCACAAATTGAAAAGATGGATATAGATTGACTAAAAGCCTCAGCTGTATTTACTGAGTGGAATCTAGGAGGTATTTGAAATATAACTTTATGTCATAAACCTGAGTTTTCAGCATCAACTTAATTTCTAAATAAAACTGCAGGCTTAATCATTATTTTTACATTGCCAATGGTTTTCATTTACCCATGCCATCATACAGTGGGAAAGGATTTTCAGTGTAATCTCTTCCAATTTCCCTGTCAATGTAGAATTCTTCCTGAAGGATCCATGTCAGGAGTTCAACCCATAATCCGGCCCGTATTCTGGTCATGTTTTCTTTAGAGTGAAATGCTGAAGAGAGACATGTACTACTTGAGCCTAAATGCCTTCTTTAATCAAAACCAGAGACATTAAAATGCATGAAGATTAAGTCAGACACAAATCTGGAGTTCTTAACATTTGTTATGATATGAAGAAGTGAATAAGGAAGGAAATCGAGATTTTCAGTGTGTGGAAACTCTTGAATATTCATGTGCGCCCTACCTCAGAACAACGTCTTTCTTCTTTCTCTCCCTTTCTCTATTTGGGTAGATTATATTCTGCTATTTCTCTTTCTCTGGCTGAGTAAATTTCTGCCTATTACATGCTCTAATATGTTTGCCTTTCACTCAGTCACTAGTTACCCAATCAATAAATATTCATTGAGCAACTATAATGAGATTTTAACTATAAAAGTAAAACATGCACAATAACAACGTAGAGAATAGATAGCATACTACAGCGAAGTTGAATCACAATTCCACACACCAGAAACTAATATAGCATTTTGTGTTGACTATACTCAAATAAAAAAAATTAAAAATAAAATAAGAAAGAATAAACATCAAAAAATCAATTTAAACATAAAAATACCTACAGTGAAGGCAAAATAATATAAAAACTACAAGAAGAATACCATAAATGTAAATTTATAAAACACATAATACTTTCTTTGAGATACTGTGGCTGACTAGAAGCTAAATGAATGCTGAAGAAATAGGTGCTTTAAAGATCACAGAGAGGAAAAGGGCTATATGAGGTCAGAAGAAAGATCACAGAGGTGAGGTGGAGTGTGGGGATTGTGGCTTGAGCTGAGAACAGATGAAAAGACTGGGTGAGAGTTCACCTTTGAAGAGGAGACAAAAGGATGTGATTAAGGGAATGCAGGGGGCTTCTGAGAGGTTCTTGGCTGTCCACAGGTTCCCATTCTATACACAGGAAGGAGGGGCCGTAACTGCAGATGAGTCTTGAAAGGTGGACCTGGACAAGATCACAAAATTTATGTGATGAGATTTCCATTATAGAGCGAGAACTCTGGTTTTGTCTTACTCAGATTGACTTCCCTGTGTTAGAGTAGAGGCTTTAAGGACACCTTATTTTTTATTAATGCAGCCTTTTCCCACCACCAATCTCTTTTCTAAACTATTTTATTATAAAATTTAACACATACAGAAAATTCCATAAAACAAATGAATGGCTTAATGAGATCTTGTGGAAAGAGCCTTCATGTATTTATCATCTAATTAAAAAACTAGAACTTTGTTGGCTCCTCAGGTGGACCTGGACAAGATCACAAATACTGTATACACAATGCTAAGGCACTTCACCTTCAATAAGTAATAGAGAACAACTAATGGGCTTTAAGCAGATTTATGTGATGAGATTTTCATTACAAAGAGATAACTTTGGTCATAACACAGAATATGGATTGAGGAAATGAGGTAAAACTGAATACAATATCTGACAAAGACTTACATTGTTTTAACTTTCTCAAATGCATGTTTTCTTTCCCCAGTGGTTTCGTGACCCATTGTATCACAATCTTATATTGTCCAGAATAGTGTACACAATCCTTGTGAGTGAACACCAGAAGTTCAATTTAGCTGCTTTAATCCTTTTTGTTAGCGCAGGAAGAAAAGGAAACAAATACTAGTTGAATGAATGAATGGACTGATGAATTATCTTAATGTCTTGATACTTTTAAAGCCTGTTGAGTTGTGCCCAAATTTATCAACATAATTTGGTTGCCGTCTAAATTTTGATATGCTCCTGATTGCATTTATCCCATCTCTATCTCCTTCAATCCCCTTCACCATATCAGGAAAATTTAAAGAGCTATTTATAGAACATAAGTCCCTATGAGTATATATGTATATGAAAATACAAGTGCAAGTTTAAAGGGGGCCATAGCTCTAATATCTTCTTGTAGGCCTCTTGAGGTGATAGTTTACAAGGTTGCATTCAAGAGTCACTGACCGGAATCCAGGTTTGAGAAAATATTGATGGGAAAGAAGAAGAGCAAAGGACCAGAAATCATGTTATTGGTGTCAGCAGTTCCTCAACTGGACAATGCTTGCATCATGTCTGTAGGAAAATATGAGAATATGAGTTATTTTTGAATTTTGTTTTCCATGTTCTGACAAGAACCCTTCCCTTTTCTTTTGTCTTAAGGGTGTTTTTTGTTTCTTTGTTTTCTTTCAAGTCATTGACTTTGAGTGGAAAATGCCCCAGAGCAATAAGAGGTGGAAGGAAGCTCCAGAAAACATTAGTGATTTTTTTCTAGGTTTTTTTTTTCCACTTTTTACAGGAATCTTGTGTGGCTCTGTACATGTGTGTGCATGTGTTTTTGAGGTTGGAGTGAGAAAAAATGGGTGGAATGCAGAGGACTTTATTCTTTCTGCTAATTCTCAGCATACTCAGGATAGGGAAAAACTTCAGGAAGGACCTAAGAAAACAGAGAACCAATACAAGCTGAGACCCATTTTGAAAAGCTATATAGGACCGCCTTACCTTATACCAGCAAGATAGTAAAAATCAGCTAGTGGTCAGGTTTGAAAGTCTCTACCTACCTCAGATAGTAGACTTTAGGATGAAAACTTTACTAGGCCTTATCCGGGAAGAGGAGAAGCATGTCCTATGGGGGAAACATCCTTCTAACCAGATCTACTCTTAATATTCTCAGGTCCAGGTGTGGAAAAATAAATGAAGAGCCATGTACCATATTCTAAATATTTGAAAGTTCTAAGTCAAACTAAGAGACTGTTAAATTAAATACGTTTTATCATCTTACATAGATTATAATAGTTTTGAAGACCAAGCTCCAATTCAGAATTTGTAGACTCTTCTCAGAGTTCTGTGCTTGAATGTGGTAGGATGAGAGAGCTTGTTCTCAGACCCCCAGCCCAGTGTCTGCTCCCTGTTTCCACCTCTGGGTCTGTTCCATAATATGATGAGCTATGAAGACCTGTAGACACTCCAGCCTACCCATCCAAGCTCTGTCGGTATCCCCGGGGCCTACCCTCAGGTCATCTTTTTTTTTTTTTTTTAAAGATTTTATTTTATTTATTTATTCAACAGAGATAGAGACAGCCAGCGAGAGAGGGAACACAAGCAGGGGGATTGGGAGAGGAAGAAGCAGGCTCATAGCAGAAGAGCCTGATGTGGGGCTCGATCCCGTAATGCCGGGATCACGCCCTGAGCCGAAGGCAGACGCTTAACCGCTGTGCCACCCAGGCGCCCCCCTCAGGTCATCTTTTGAATGAGTTTTAGAGAGACATAGGGTGAGTTCATGGGCCATAGCCTAAGTTACTGGTGCTTGAGAAGAGAAGAGCCAGGGGAAACTGAGGGCCCAAAACAAACTGTACTTTAACTTAACTGAGGATGAGCATGCTTTCTCTGATTCAGCCTTAGATTTCACACTTGACCAGCAGGGTAAAACCAGAAGAAATCTAGGAGAAGCAGTTGTTTTTTGGTAAGGGTGAGCCGAGCTCAATAAAAGTTTAAAGGCGGCCGGGGGGCTGGCGGGGGGACCTGGGTGGCTCAGTTGAACGTCCAACTGTTGATTTTGGCTCAGGTCATGATTTCAGGGTTGTGAGATTGAGCCCCATGCTGGGCACTGTGCTGGGCATGGAGCCTGCTTAAGATTCTCTCTCACTCTCTCCCTTTGCAGCTCCCCACCTCTAAAAAGAAAAAAAAAAGAGTTGAAAGAACTTTGGCACAGAAACCCAGAATACTGAATTTTGGTCCCACATCTATCACTCACCAACAGGCCCACCCCCAAAATTCATGAAGCCATAGGCCGAGTACAAAGGGAGGTCCTTATACATTATATCTAGCTGTATAAAAGTTAAAATCAAGTATCAAGCTTTTAAATAAAATATGTTCTGCCTTCTTACTTTGACAAATACACCCTCATAATGATCTGGAAAGCCTGTTACAAATTTGGAATTCTTGGTCTCTTCAAAGTTGGTATGGAAAATGATGGTGCCAAAAGCCTGTTCCTGTCCCTTAACCCCATCCCTGCTCTTCCAGCCCTTGGCTCCTTCTACACATTGAAGGATCTCACATGACTGTGTGTCAGCATCTTAACTTACACATCCAAGCAATATTCACAGCCCTTCCCACTCCCACCCTTTCCTGTCCTTGACGCAAACTGCTACCCTGACCACTCTGAGGGATGTGCACACCACAAGCATGGTTCACTCTCTGGAGGATGGACATAGGGAAAAAACCCAAACAGGTAAGCCTAGAAGCAGGTAAATAAGGTAGTCCACATATTCCAGGTAGGCATATCCACTTGGCCCTCTAAACTCCTCACCAGGGAAGAGTGTAGCCAAGGAAAGGCTAGCCTGTGGCTCATGTGCTACAGGTAGCACCTGCAGGCCATCATCAAGCATGTGGACCCCATCTTTGACCCCAAAGAGAAGACTCTTAATAAGATGTTGCTTTGAGAACCACTATGATTCAGGCTTCATGGCCTCCTTACCCAGAAGTCCAGTGGGGACACAAAACTGGGAGCTGAAAAGCCTGACCAGTTCAGACTACGTGCTGAGGCAGTAGCCATTAGCCACTGGGGAGACAATGTCCTTCTAGATCTCAGGGCCAGAGTTCTCCGGGGCTTGACTTTTAGGCAAGAAGTTACAGCTGTGACATTTGATAACAAATAGTGAAGACTTTTTTTAAATTTTCCAGCTGTTGTTAATAAAAAAACAAATTCTGTGTTGGTGAAAGACTAGACAAATAGATCAGTGGAACAAAATAGAGAACTCAGGGATAGACCCACATAAATATATAGTCAAGAAATCTTTGACAAAGGGACAAAGGCAATACAATGCAATAAAAATGGGCTTTGCAAAAAATGGTGCTGAAACAACTGGATATCTACATGTAAAAACCAAAAATCTAAACATAAACATTACATGATTCACAGAAATTAACTCAAAATGTACCACAGACCTAAATGTAAAAGGCAAAAGTATAAAATTCCTAGAAAAACATAGGGGAAAATTTGGATGATCTTGGTTTTGGTGATGATTTTTTATTTTTTAAATTTTTATTTATTTATTTATTTATTTATTTATTTATTTATTTGAGAGGGAGAAAGAGAGAGCATGGGGGGGTGTGGAGAGGCAGAGGGAGAGGGAGAGAGAATCTCAAGCAGATTCTGTGCTGAGCATGGAGCCTGACACAGCGCTTGATCTCATGACCCTGAGACCACAACCTGAGCTAAAACCAAGAGTTGGATGCTTAATCAACTGCACCACCCAGGTGCCCCTTGTTTTTTTTGTGTGTTTTTTTTTTTAATTTTTATTTTAGAGAGAGGGGAGCTCACATGAGTGGGAGGAGGAGGGGCAGAGGGAGAAGGAGAGAGACTCTCAAGTAGGCTCCACACCCAGTGCAGAGCCCAGCACTAGGCTTGATCCCACAGTCCTGAGATCATGACCCACACTGCAATCAAGAGTTGGACGCTTAACCAAACCAGCCACCCAGGTGCCCCTGAATTTTATTTTTAAAAAGATGTTGCTGTAGATTAATTTATGTCCCCTCAAAATTCTTATATTGAAATCCTAATCACTAATGTAATGGTAATAGGAGGTGGAGTCTTTGAGAGTTATTAGGTAATGAGAGGAGAGCCCTCCTGAATGGAATTAATGCCCCCCCCCACACACACACACAGAGCCCCCTCACCCCTTCCACCATGTAAAGACACAGTGAGAAGGCGGCTATCTGTGAATCAGGAAGTCCTCACTACCAAATCTGCCAGTGCCTTCACCTAGAACTTCCCAGACTCCAGAACTGTGAAAAGTTAATTTCTGTTGTTTATAAGCCACCCTGTCTATGATATTCTGTTACAGCAGCCTGAACAAAGAGAAATCTAAGAAGAAAAAAACAAAAATGCAAACAAAACACAACACAGCACAGTTGGTGTCCCACCCACTCCCACCAGTTTCTGTATAATAATCAATAGTTTTTGAGCATTCACTATGTTGTAGAAACTAGCGTACTTGCTTTATATAGCTTATCTCATGGAATCTACTTTATCCCCATTTCAGTGATGGGGCGTGAAGAGGTTAAAGAATGTGCCAGAAAGCACACAGATAGATAGTACTTGGTGGGACCAGGACTTGTCTCGTTCTCTAGAACACACTCTTAAGCACTGGGCCTCACTATCTTTTGGACGTGGAAAGACAAAGCTGCATCCTAGTCTTAGCCACTAGTCTTGCCATCTTGGGCCGATGTATTTAAATTTCTGTATTCTTCTGTAAAATAGAGAAAACTATATCACTCTCTTAGGGCTGTTCTAGGGCTGGAGGATTTAAGCTATGAAAAATGCCTATGAAAGCAGAATGCTAGGCATTCCATAAGGATTGGTTCCTCCCTTCCCTCTTTCCTTCCTTCTTTCTTTGGCTGGTTGGCTATTTTCTCTGACTACTTTCTTTTGACTCCCCCAGTGTGCAATTCCCAGTAATAACATCAATGTTCCTTTTGGCATATTTATTAACCAAACATTTCCCTCTACCTGTCTTAGGTCTTCCATTTCAACTGTGATCACGTCGTTGCTCATTTTGTTTGTTTTTGTAATAGGTCACCACAAGTCTTTTTTTTTTCCTATGGGGAGGAGAAGACAGAGTGTAATTTACAAATTAAGTCAATGAGAGTAGGAGGCCCTGTGGGCGCTCATAACTCTGTCATCACTCTTGGAAATGATTGTGTAAAGCACATACCCTTTCACCAAAGTCAGCAGTTCTGTTTTGACGCAGAGGGGACACAGTGACCTGCTGGGAAAGTCTGTCCTTCAGTTCCTGCACACACAGTTAAACTTGGCATTTATTTAGCTTGGGCTGCCTTCCACTTTCTGTAACTGTGAGTCCCTTCAGAAGTGCAGCCTTCTGATTTTACGGGTGAGTCACAAATACGACGCGTGAAATTAAGGTGCCGGCACAGATTTGGAGGATCGATTTCCTTTCCTGAGGAGAACAAACTATTTTAGTCTTTGCTTAAGGTGGTCAAAAGCAAGACCCTTCCATAGAGGAAACAAAATCTGACCTAAAATTAGAGCGGCTGAGTGATCAGGAACAGACGTCATCCCTGCAGCTGTGTCTCCATTCATTGGGCGGATTCCAGAAAGCAAAAGCCTGAGTTGCTTGCTCCTCCCACAGGGCAGGGATGCCAGTTTTTATCCTATCTGAAAGAAAATCCCCCTTGACTGATCCACCCACCAGAGATTCCTCCTGGGCTGTCCTAAACTGTTTGCATCACCCCTACTTTGCAAAGGGCCAGTTGCATCACTAAGAAGCGGAAGCCCTGGAGGAATCTCATCTCTGCCAGTTTCTCTAAATTGTTACTACTTTTAAAAGTGAAACCAACCATCTGCTTCCTCCACTTAGCACATTCCTGAGGAGCTGCAGCCACATGCTAGATTAGCCAGGCAAGGGAGGGGGCCTTGGGCTCAGAAGTGAAGGCCCAGTTTCTTCCTTTCCTGATCCAGAGCCCAGTTTCAGCTCAAAACTCTGTTAACCTGCCTTTAATTCCCCCTAACTGCCAGGTTCTTTAAGTGGTCCAAAGAGGTCCTGCCTTCATAATACCCAAATAAGGAGATCCAGGCTGGGTCCTGCTCTTAGGGAGACTGAAGGGCTTGGAGTAGACTGGGCCCAGGGTTCATTGGCAAGACGACCCTGGCACCCGAGGATTTGCAATAATGATTCTTCTTGAAATCATGCAAAATAGGCACGTGAGGCACTGAGTAGTGCCTAATTCAGGCAGCTTTGCAGGTACCAAGAGTTTACTCTTTCCCCTGTTTCTGAGCTCCTTGCTATGTAAAGCCTAAGAAGGTGTTTTGGGATTTGGCTCTTTGAATAAAGAAAGGCTAGGGAGGGAAACCTAACATGTTCTCCTTCACCTTTGGTGTACCTATTATACTCATCTGGTGCCCCAGCTCCTCGCCTCTACCTTTACCCACTTCTCCGACTTTGAATTTGCTGAATTAGTGGCACCCCTTTCAACTGCAGTCTGTGGACTACGTCATGGGCTTCCTCTGTTCACTGGCGTTGTGCAGACTGCTCAGTCACTGCCTGCCCAGAGGCGGAGAGAGCTGAGCCAGCTTCTTATGAATGAGAAGGAAGGAATCATCACTGGCACACCCCACTGCAGCTTTTCCCAAGCAGCTTCCCAGGTATTAACTTGTGCTAACAGTGAAAGGGACATTTCTTAGGTATAAATTTCCACACCTCAATGTCGATCGGCACAAACTTGCTCCGTGTTGAAACCAAAAAGGAATGTTTTGCAGATAATCACTGTGTTCTAACTTAATTCTTTAGATTCTTTCTTGCATTCCAAATATTGCTGGCCTGGATTTGTACCTAGAGGCAGTTTGCAGAAGGAAAAATATTTAACAAGGCATATTTTTTCCATTGAATCCTCCAAACACATTACCTTTATAAAATTTAGATTATCAGATATTTTCACACAGCTCAGGATATCATCTTAATTGCTGAGAATTCGTCTCAAAAAATGCTTTTATAAATAAAAGTCTTGGGCACTTTCTTTAAGGACAAAGCTAGAAATAACTGGATGTCACTGTCCTTGCCAGTCGTATGCTAGTCCAAGCAGACAAACCAAAGGGAGTATCTGGATGGTATGCTCAATGTGGCACTTTCACTGGAGACCAGAAACTCATTCCCTTATTTTTGTGTAATGTCTCACACACAACTCTTAAGGGTAAGGAGGAGTTAGCCAGGTCAGCAATATAATAAAACCCAGTTGGAACTAGGGACTCAGTGCTGCCAAGACTCTCAGTCTTTTTCTCATTTGTCTGCATGTAGGGCTCATCCTTTCTCACTGCTGAGTGGTTTTCTACACACTTGGATAAAACATGGTCACCAACAACTCTTGAGTTTGACCTTTTACAATTTCTGCCAGCTGAGATGACGTCTCTCCCCCTACCCTCAATTTCTCTCTCTCTTCTCAAGTCCAGAGGTCCTTTGACAGAGAATTCATTGATTCAGTTCAGGAAACCCAGAGAACGGTTCACTCTGACCAGGGGTTTGGAACAAGGAGATGTGTTCATGGAAAACCAAAATGTTTTGAATGACTCAAGTGGGGAAGTCACTGGTGGTTAATTTCATGAATGGTCTTCTATGACATATTTGGATTTTACTTTGAAGGTAATGAAGGAGTCGCTAGAGGATTTTAAACAAGGTAGTGGCATGATAAGAGTATATTTTATAAGCACACTGCAATGTAGAAGAGAAGACTAAGAGGGTATCAGGTCGGTGCAGCCATGCATCAGCACCTGTGAACTACAGTGTCTCCGCACATCTGTGCCTCATGTGAGATTCAGTCCCAGAGTGCCAATGACCTGGGACCCGCCTTTAGCCTTTAGTCAACTAATAGCCAAGATGCCTTGCCCCTTTTAATGGGATTGGCAGAATCTAGTGGAATGCACTTAGTCCTGACCCAGGATAACGAGAGAATATTTGTGGGTTCTGATCCCAAGGAAGCTTTTTTACCACACTCTCTCTGCCCCTGCTTGCTGTGAGAAAATGCATCTGAGGGATTATGGTGATAGGAAACAGCTTTCATTTCTCTTCCCAGAGTAAGGGAAGAAAGTTATTTTTATTGCATGCTTGGGAACTACATTAGAAGTGCCCCTACATAAGTGTAGGAGAGAAAAAAACATTTCTCAACCCTCTTAGGGTTTCAGTTGGGTCTGAAAATTAAACTGACAAAGACAACACAAAAACAGATACATAGATAAATGGAACAGAAAACCCAGAAATAAATTCACAATTATATGGTCAATTAATCTATGACAAAAGAAGCAAAAATATGTAATGAGAAAAAGAAAGTCTCTCCAACAAATGGTGCTAGGAAAACTGGACAACTACAAGCAAAAGAATGAAACTGGACAACTTTTTTACTCTATACACAAAAATAAACTCAAAATGGATGAGAGATCTACCTGTGAGACCTGAAACCATAAAAGAGCCCAGGCTCTTTTATGATGAATCTTCAAAGGCCAAAAACCAAGAGAAAGTAGAAACCCAAAGAAGAAGGGCAACATTTGAGTGCATAATGGCTGAAAATTTTCCAGAATTGCTAAAAATTTACTCTCAGGACACCCCAAACAAGATAAGTGAAAGGAAACTTACATCCAGACACACTATGCTGAATATACTGCTCTGCACTTGACTTCATTTTCCAGCCCCTTCTATGGGTTGGGTTTGGTTTGGATCCATTCAGTTCTGTTGGTCATCGGGAATGCTACAGACTACATTTCCCAGATTCCACAGCTGAGGTCCTGGATATGACTTAGCTTCTGCCCATGCTGACCTGTCTGACTTGGAAGACAAAAGGGAGGTGAGGCCATCTCCCTTCTACAGCTCTGTCTGATGAGTATGGTCCTGCGCTATGAGTGTTTCAAGGCAATGGTGACACCTGGACTCAGTGAGCCAGTGCATGGCAGGCACAAGCGTGACGAGTTCACAGGCATTGAAGCATTTAGGCTGCTGGGCACAGCATTTCTCTGTTGGGTCACCCACTTCATGGAGCTTCCTGGCTTCGAAACTGCATCTGCGTCAGTAAGTTCTGGACCCGGGGTGAGGACAGACCTCCCCTCCCCCATGTTAAATCTCACGTGTTCCCTGTGTTAAGTCTCCCTCTCCTTATTCCTAGCCCTGAGGAAGACTGTGTGGGTCTCCCACTAGCAGAGAATAAATTAAAAAGATATAGAAAATCATCACTCCCAAATGCTCTGGGTTCACTCTGAGAAGCAGCTGCCACTCCTGCCTCTGCCTCTGCTTATGCGTCTGTGTCTGTATCAGATGGAGCTCCTTATTCCGGGTGCCTGCCTGAAAAGGGTCTCTGATGGGCAAGAGGGCAAGAAGCTTTGCTTCAGCCACTGCCATCTGATTACCTGGATCTTCCGCTGCAATGCTGCGCCCCCTACCATCATGCCCTCTGACAGGTTCCCGCTCTCTTGGGTCAGAGAACCCTTGCTAACAGTCTCTTCTGTGGTGTCTTTCCTCCTTTTCATTTTCATTTTTTTCTTCCTTGATAAAGCTGCAGCCTTGTAACAGTAATGGTAGCTCTTGGGTTCATTAGATCTGATGTAACGTTTTTTGCTTACCAATTTATTTTTTTCAGGTTTTGTTTTATTTCATTTCTGCTAATTTCCTTAGGACTTTTAATGTGTCTTTTCCTCCTACATAATCAAATTAAGTGCTTTATTTGTTTATTTTCTCATTATTTTTAACAGTAAAAACACTGAAGACTGAGAATGGACCTCTGAGTATTTCTGTGACTTCGCCCTAAAGGTTTTCTTTATTATGAGGAGCTCTAACTTTTATCCAAAGTCTGTTACTAAGTCATTTGCTTGTGTCTTTTTTAGTGGTTATATTGGAGAGTTTTAAAATATTTTTCATATGGTTTTTGTTGTTATTTATTTGAATTCTTGCTTTAATAATAATAATAACAATAAAGTATTACTGATAACTATTTCTCATTTTATTGCACTGTGACCAGAGAGCACAACCTGCAGAATTTCTTCTGTTGTTCATTTTTTTTGGATCTAAGGAAAATAATTCTACTCATCAGAAATTCCTGATACTTGTCTTACTGATATTCGCTGATGTTCTCAAACAACTTATGTAGGCACCTAAAGCCAAACAAAGTATGCAGATGTCTGAAGCCATGAGCCTCCCAGATGTCACTTGAGGGCTATCCACAAGGTAAGACATCATAATCTAAAACTGCTCTGTAGCAAATTGAAAGGAAACTCCCCCTCAATGAGCCAAATTCCTAGCCTAATCATCTCTCTCGAAATTTCCCATACATTCCTGTCAGTCTCGTATATCAAGACATTTTCTATTGAGTTAGTGTGATTTGCTTTCTCTTTAAAATATCATTACTCATTTTTTAGATATCTGCTCCTCTGACCACATCATTTCAGCAGACTGGTTGATACCATCATTTCTCCCTGACACATGCCATTCTGCAATTATTTGTTTCCAATTATAAATCTGCCACACAGGAGCAAGTACCATTTTTTGTTTATTTTTGCATCTCCAGAGCAATTCACTACCCACTGCATACATGTTTGCTGAATTCAGTTTATCAAATTTTGAAAGCATTTTGTTTAAAAAAAAAAAAGATCATATACCTGTCTTTTATTTCTATAACAAGATGTTAGGAAGAGATGCTTGCCTCTTCATCTCACTCATAGAAGGAGTGTGGCTTTCCATGGGGCTACTGAAAAAAGCTTAATTTGGGATCACTATATGTCATAGAGGTTTGAGGCTTAATGTTCACCCAAAGATGGGGTGCCTGGGTGGCTCAGTCAGTTAAGCTTCCAACTCTTAGTTTCAGTTCAGGTCATGATCTCCCAGGCATTGGATTGAGCCCTGCGTCAGCCTCTGTACTCAGTATGGAGTCTGTTTCAGATTCTTTCTCCCTCTTCTCTGCTCTGCCCCCCACCCAACTCTCACTCTCACTTGCACATTCTCTCTCTCTCTCTCTCTCTCTCTCTAAAATAAATTAATTAAATTAAAATAAATAATGTTCACCCAAAGAATCTCAACTCAAATACGAGCTAACTGCTCTGGTGGCAAGGAAACAGAACATGCTATTATGTTGAGATTGGCCAACACTACTAGAGTTTGTCAAGGCAAAGATGTTGATGGGAACCAGGTGTGAGAGCCCATGTTGGGTGTTTGTCCTCTACAGCCACCTAAAGGGGCAGTGGAACCCCAGCAGCAAAAATTTGGAAATAAATGCCGACAGAAAGCACAGTAACTACAGAAGGCTCAAGTAACCATCTAGATTAGAGAAGTATCTGCTCAAGACAAGGGAACTGAAGTCTGAGAGACTTGATCCTAGCTTCCAAAGGGCCAACAAAGTGCTTCATGAAAGACTCTGCTTTAAACACCTTCCATGTTTAAGCTGACTTTATTTGGTCAGTTCAATTGATGCTTTTTCTATTCCTTTACAATCCCACACCAGCAAGGTAAGAAAGGATAAAAAGACAAAGAGTTAGGGAAGAAGTTAACCATGATCCCCTTTCCCACTAGAAGTTTCCAGGCTGAAACAGGCTGATATATAGGTAGGAGGAAATGAGCCAATAAATCACATTTTGAGATCTCTTTAATATCCTCTCCTAGATATTGTAATTATCTTACACATGACTGTGTTCTTTACTTAAAGTGACCATATATCCTGAATAGAAAAGTCCTGAGGTCTACCAGAGTTTCCAGAGTAGTGAAAGATTACTTCTTCTGAATAAACATTAAAGGGATGGAGGGAGACAATGGACTTGTACTCTTTTTATAGCATGAGTTATACAAGGTCACTCTACTGCTTAGACTTAGATGTGATCCATCCCCAGTGAGGCAGGTAGGGCAGTTCTAAAGCCAAGAGTTACAGAGGCTACCTAGAACCAATAGAATGCAGCTAAGCCTCTTAGTTCCAAAAAGGAACTTACTCTGGCAACTTTAAGCCAAAAAGGAATTTATTATGGTATGTTAAGTACCTCAAGGGGGTGGATAAATAAACGTATGGCTGGGTTTCCAGAAACCCCTCCCAGAAACTCACCATAGAACAGTGCTTCAACCATTGACCCCGAACCCAGAACCAAACCACAGCTGCCCATACATAGCAGTTTTCCTCCCATAACTCACTCTGAAGTCTCATGTCTACTTGGTAGAACCTAGATAATCTGCCAGCACCATTCTACCCAACAAAGGTGGAAATCATAATAGAACAATCAAAGTATAGAGTCTGTTCAAAAGACGTTGCAGGACTCCTGGGTGGCTCAGTCGGTTAAGCATCTGACTCTTGGTTTCCACTCAGATCATGATCTCAGGTTCCTAACATTGAACCCTGCATTGGCTCCACACTCAGTGAGGAGTCTGCTTGTCCCTCTCCCTCTGCTCCCCCCCACCCCACACTCTATCTCTCTCCCATAAATAAATAAAATCTTTTTAAAAAAGATACTGGACAGCCACACATGACAGATGTTTTTAACTCAGGGCGTAAGTACTGAGTATGCCCTTTATTCTGGTTTCTCATCCTGTTCATTGCACTGTGGGGTATTTCTTTTTTTTTTTTTAATTTTATTTTATTATATTATGTTAATCACCATACAGTACATCCCCAGATTCCGATGTAAAGTTTGATGCTTCATTAGTTGCGTATAACACCCAGTGCACCATGCAATACGTGCCCTCCTTACTACCCATCACCAGTCTATCCCATTCCCCCACCCCCTCCCCTCTGAAGTCTTCAGTTTGTTTCTCATAGTCCATAGTCTCTCATGTTTCATTCCCCCTTCTGATTACCCCCCTTTTCTTTATCCCTTTCTTCCCCTACCGATCATCCTAGTTCTTATGTTCCATAGATGAGAGAAATCATATGATAATTGTCTTTCTCTGCTTGACTTATTTCACTTAGCATTATCTCCTCCAGTGCCGTCCATGTTGCAGCAAATGTTGAGAATTCGTTCTTTCTGATAGCTGAGTAATATTCCATTGTATATATGGACCACAGCTTCTTAATCCAGTCATCTGTTGAAGGGCATCTCGGCTCCTTCCATGATTTGGCTATTGTGGACAATGCAGCTATGAACATTGGGGTGCATATGGCCCTTCTCTTTACTACGTCTGTATCTTTGGGGTAAACACCCAGTAGTGCAATGGCTGGGTCATAGGGTAGTTCAATTTTTAACTTTTTAAGGGACCTCCACACTGTTTTCCAGAGTGGCTGTACCAACTTGCATTCCCACCAACAATGTAGGAGGGATCCCCTTTCTCCACATCCTCTCCAACAATTGTTGTTTCTTGCCTTGTCTATCTTTGCCATTCTAACTGGCGTAAGGTGGTATCTCAGTGTGGTTTTGATTTGAATTTCCCTGATGGCTAATGATTTTGAACATTTTTTCATGTGTCTGTTAGCCATTTGTATGTCTTCATTGGAAAAGTGTCTGTTCATATCTTCTGCCCATTTTATGATTTGTTTATTTGTTTCTCGTGTATTGAGTTTGAGAAGTTCTTTGTAGATCTTGGATACCAGTCCTTTATCTGTGGTGTCCTTTGCAAATATATTCTCCCATTCCGTGGGCTGTCTCTTAGTTTTTTTGACTGTTTCCTTGGCTGTGCAGAAGCTCTTTATCCTGATAAAGTCCCATAAGTTCATTTTATCTTTTATTTCTCTTGCCTTTGGCGATGTGTCGTGAAAAAGGTTGCTCTGGCCGATGTCATAGAAGTTGTTGCCTATGTTCTCCTCTAGAATTTTGATGGATTCCTGTCTCACATTGAGGTCTTTCATCCATTTGGAGTTTATTTTTGTGTATGGTGTGAGAGAGTGGTCAAGTTTCATTCTTTTGCATGTAGCTGTCCAATTTTCCCAGCACCATTTATTGAAGAGACTGTCTTTTTTCCACCGGATGTTTTTTCCTGCTTTATCAAAGATTAGTTGCCCAAAGAGCCGAGGGTCCATTTCTGGGTTCTCTATTCTGTTCCATTGGTCGATGTGTCTGTTTTTGTGCCAGTACCATGCTGTCTTTGTGATCACAGCTTTGTAGTACAGCTCGAAATCCGGCATTGTGATGCCCCCAGCTTTGTTTTTCCTTTTCAACAGTTCCTTGGAGATTCGGGGCCTTTTCTGGTTCCATACAAATTTAAGGACTATTTGTTCCAGTTCTTTGAAAAATGTCCTCGGTATTTTGATCGGGATAGCATTGAAAGTGTAGATTGCTCTGGGTAGTATGGACATTTTAACTATGTTAATTCTTCCAATCCATGAGCATGGAATATTTTTCCATCTTTTTATGTCTTCCTCAATATCTTTCAAAAGTGATCTATAGTTTCTAGGATATAGGTCCTTTACGTCTCTGGTTAAGTTAATTCCAAGGTAACGTATGGTTTTTGGTGTTATTGTAAATGGGATGGATTCCCTAATTTCTCTTTCTTCAGTCTCGTTATTCGTGTATAGAAATGCAACTGATTTCTGGGCATTGATTTTGTATCCTGCCACCTTACTGAATTGTTCTATAACTTCTAATAGTTTGGGAGTGGATTCCTTTGGGTTTTCCATATAGAGTATCATGTCATCTGCAAAGAGAGACAGTTTGACTTCTTCTTTGCCGATTTGGATACCTTTGATCCCTTTTTGTCTTCTGATTGCTGTTGCAAGGACTTCTAGTACTATGTTGAATAATAGTGGCGAGAGTGGGCATCCTTGTCGTGTTCCTGATCTTAAGGGAAAGGCTTCCAGCTTTTCCCCATTGAGAATAATGCTTGCAGTAGGCTTTTCATAGATGGCTTTTATGAGATTGAGAAATGTACCCTCTATTCCTACACTCTGAAGGGTTTTAATCAGGAAAGGATGCTGTATTTTGTCAAATGCTTTTTCTGCATCAATTGAGAGGATCATATGGTTCTTGAGTCTTTTCTTGTTGATATGATGTATCACATTGATTGATTTGCGAGTGTTGAACCATGCTTGCATCCCAGGTATGAATCCCACTTGGTCATGATGGATAATCCTTTTAATGTACTGTTGGATTCTATTAGCAAGGATCTTGTTGAGGATTTTGGCATCCATATTCATTAGAGAAATCGGTCTGTAATTCTCCTTTTTGAGGGGGTCTTTGCCTGGTTTGGGGATCAAGGTAATATTAGCCTCATAGAATGAGTTTGGTAGCTTTCCTTCTGTTTCTATTTTTTGAAATAGCTTTAGGAGAATAGGTATTATTTCTTCTTTGAATGTTTGGTAGAATTCCCCAGGAAAACCGTCTGGGCCTGGAGTTTTATTATTTGGAAGGTTGTTTATCACTGACTCAATTTCTTCATAGTTAATTGGCCTATTTAAGAAATCTATTTCTTCCTGTTTCAGTCTTGGTAGTTTATAGGTTTCCAGGAAGGCCTCCATCTCTTCCAGATTGTTTAGTTTTTTGGCATATAGCTGTTGATAAAAGTTTCTAATAATCCTTGCAATTTCAATGGTGCTGGTCGTGACCTCTCCCTTTTCAGTCATAATTTTAATAATCTCAGTCCTTTCTCTTTGTTTTTGGACAAGTTTTGCCAGTGGTCTATCAATTTTATGGATTCTCTCAAAGAACCAGCTTCTAGTCCTGTTGATCTGCTCTACTGTGCTTCTGGTTTCTAATTCATTGATTTCTGCTCTAATCTTGGTCAACTCCTTCCTTGTCAGTGGGTTAGGCCTGTCCCTCTGTTGCTGTTCCAGTTTCTTGAGGTGAGAATATAGAAACTGCATTTTAGATTTTTCTATTCTTTTGAGTGAGGCTTGGATGGCTATGTATTTCCCCCTTAGGACTGCCTTTGCAGTATCCCATAGGTTTTGGACCGTTGTGTATTCATTCTCGTTGGTCTCCATAAATTGTTTAATTTGTTTTTTGATTTCCTGGTTTATCGAGTCATTCTTGAGCAGGATGGTTCTTAGCCTCCAAGTGTTTGAGTTTCTTCCAGGTTTTTCCTTGTGGTTGAGTTCCAATTTCAGAGCGTTGTGGTCTGAGAATATGCAGGGGATAATTTCAATCTTTTGGTATTGGCTGAGACCTGTTTTGTGTCCCAGAGCATGATCTATTCTTGAGAATGTTCCATGGGCATTTGAATAGAATGAGTATTCTTTGGTTCTGGGGTGTAGTGTTCTATATATATCTATGAGGTCCAACTCGTCGAGTATGGCATTCAAAGCCTTTGATTCTTTGCTTAGTTTTTGCCAGGGTGTTCTGTCTATTTCTGATAGTGGGGTGTTGAGGTCCCCTACTATTACTGTGTTCTTATCTATATGTCTCTTTATTTTGGTTAAGAGTTGGCTTGTGTATCTTGCTGCTCCCCTGTTGGGGGCATATATATTAATAATTGTCATATCCACTTGTTGAATACTTCCTTTAAGAATAATATAGTGCCCTTCTGTATCTCTCTCTATGGCCTCTAGTTTAAAATCCAGTCTATCTGATATGAGAATTGCTACTCCAGCTTTCTTTTGAGGTCCATTTGCGTGGAAGATGGTACTCCATCCCCTTACTCTAAGTCTGAATGCATCTTTGGGTTCAAAATGAGTCTCTTGTAGACAGCAAATGGATGGGTCATGTCTTTTTATCCAATCTGCAACCCTGTGGCGTTTTATGGGAGAGTTTAAGCCATTTAGATTGATAGAGATTATTGACAGATATGATTTTAATGATGCCATTTCTCTTTAAAGTCTTTGTATCGGTTGTGACTTGCTGCTCTGTATCACTCTTGGGGCCTTTTTACCTTTATAGAGCCCCCCTTAATATCTCCTGTAGGGCTGGTTTCGTGGTTACGAAATTGGTTAATGATTGGCGATTTTGGAACGTCTTTATTTCTCCATCAATTCTGAATGACAGCTTTGCTGGATAAAGGATCCTTGGCTGCATGTTTTTCTCTGAAAGAGCTTTAAAAATGCCCCCCCAAGCCTTTCTCTCATTCCAGGTCTCTGTAGACAGGTCTGACGTAATCCTGATACCTTTGCCTTGGTACGTGAGAAATTTCTTTGCCCTGGCCGCTTTCAATACTGTATCCTTGGATCTAATATTTGCGAATTGCACTATGACATGCCGTGGCGTAGGTTTGTCCTGGTTGAGCTTGGATGGGGTCCTCTCTGCCTCTTGGACACGAATGCTTGTTTCCCTTGCTAGATTAGGGAAGTTTTCAGCTACAATTTGTTCAAATATCTCTTCTAGACCTCTGTTTTTCTCCACCCCTTCAGGGATGCCGATGATTCTGACATTGGATCGTTTCATAGAGTCAGTAATCTCCCGTAATCTACATTCGTGGGCGTGGATTTTTTTAAGACCAGCTTCTATTTTCGTTTTTTCTTCTACTAACCCATCCTCCAATTCGCTAACGCGTTCCTCTGCCTCGGTGACCCTGGCCGTCAGAGCCTCTAGTTTTGACTGCATTTGGCTCATAGAATTTTTAATTTCTGTCAGATTCGCTCTCATTTCTGCCCTTAGGGATTCTATATTCTCAGCAACGCTTTCTCTGATGCTTTTTTCAAGTTTACTCATCATCTTGACCATTGTTGCTCTGAATTCCATTTCTGATAATTGGGATACATCCATATGTATTAATTCTGTGGCCGAGGCCAATTCTGTGGCAGAGGCCACAGACTCATTATCTTTTCTTTGCTGGGGGGGACTTCTCCTTCTCGTCATTCTGATGAAGAGAGATTGCAGGGTTGTCCAGAGCCCAAGTGTTGACTGGGACCCAGGCCGTGCGCCCTTGTTTTATAGAGATCTTAGGGATGTGGGCTTCTTCCTTAAAGAGTTTATTTATTTATTTGAGAGAGAGAGAGACAGTCAGCAAGAAAGGGAACCCAAGCAGAGGAGTGGGAGAGGAAGAAGCAGGTTCCCGGTGGAGAAGCCCGATGAAGGACTCCTTACGGAGCGTTGTGATCACACCCTAATCCGAAGACAGGTGCTTGGTGACTGCGCCACTCAGGCGCTCCGGGTTGTGGGCTTCTTGATTTTTCAGCCTGCCTTCTGGGGGAGGGGCCTGCCTGCAGGTCTTCAGAAAACCCTGTTTGGGTAGAGTCTCCGTGTCCCCTGGGAGGGGGGATGGGGATGGGCACCCTGTGAGCTGGTATTTCCAGGCTTTTGTTCTCTGGCGGCTTTCCCTGGCGGTTTGCTATGCCTCTTCTGAGAGAGCAGCAGCGGCTGAAATTCAGCCTCTGTCTCAGAACAGAGGGATCGCGGATCGTTCTCCACTGATGTTCTGGCCACTTTAATTCTGTTTCTGTTGGTGCTGCTCAACCCTGCAGCATCCCGGGGCTGTGCGCCCCACACCTGGTGTCCCAGCCCTCACTTCCAGGGCCGGCGCGTCTCTGTCCTTTGTGTTTGCAACCCCGCCAGCCACCAGTCGCCAGCCGCCCCGCGCACGCTCCCGGAGCTCCCGGTCTCAGCCTCGATCCAGTGAGCACACCGGAGCTCCGGAGCTCCGTGAGATGCTTGGTGGCGCACGCTTCCAGCTCACGGACTCAGTCTGCTGTTTCCAGAGTGCGGGTCTGCGGTCCACGTGCTCCCCGGTGCAGGTGGCCCGCCAGCCGCCCTGCGCGCGCTCCTGGAGCTCCCGTTCTAAGTCTGCTGTCTCGCGGGTGCCGTCCGCGAGTCCGCCTGCTCCCCCCTTACAGGTGGCCCGCCAACCGCCAGCCGTCCGCGTGCGCTCCCGGAGCTCCCTTCTCAGCCTGCTGTCTCAAGCGTGCCGGTCCGCGGTCTGTCCGCTCCCCCTTGCAGGTGGCTACCGCTTCCCGGCGCCCTGACACGGCGGCTCCCTCCCTCTTCTGTTTAGCTTCCGATATCTGTGCGCGGTTTCACGGCTCCCCGCTGTACCTCGATACTCAGCGCTGGAGATGTTCATTTGTAGAGATCCGGATGTATCTTCCTGCGTCTCAGGCTGATTCCGTGGATGTTCCTGCTGGTCTCTGCACCTGTTTAGGAACCACAAAGATTTCAAGTTTCCAGGCTAACTGCCTAACACTTTTACTTTTTTTGCTACCCAATCTTAACATTCAGCTATGAACCACCATGCCCATGCAAACTTCTTACGGAGTTCCGACTCACAAGGACTTCTTTTTCCAATACAATAGCAGTCTGTATCTGCCCCATTCATCTGCACTCATAACATCTTTCACTGACTATTATCTTGTGTCTTGTTTGTAAAGCTGCTGGAATGGAGTGAAGAGAACGTAGTCAGGGTTTTTTTCTTATAGACATTCATACATGATACATGACAAGCGTTTGGCAAGTATTTCTATAATTGTCACATTTAGAAGTCAGGATACCAATGGATAGTAAGCTTCTGAAAAACAATCCAAAGTGATGTAATCAAAGTTTTGCCACTGGCTCAGTGTGTACCCACCTTTACCTATGGCTTATGGGGAGCCTGCCCACACAATGTACCTAACTCAGTGCTTGTTTTCCACCCCCACTCAGTGTCCCTGCCCACTTCCATGTCAATCCCAAAAGCATGGCAAGCTTCCAAGTTATTCTTCACAATTCCCTGAAGAAAGTTTCTGTAATACTGGTGTGAGTAATGGGGACATGTCATAAGTCAGGTGTGTGACTTGTGACATACGCTGTAGGTTAGTGGTTCTTGAAGAGCTTCTGGGGCAAAGGTGAACCCTTGCAAGCAACTTGGTCTGGGCTAGCATCAAATGACCCCCTCCTGTGAAAACCAGTCCCTTCCTCCTCATATGAGTTTCTTCTAACACTGTTTTTTAACCAGAGGGAATAGTTCTGTTTGTTAAGTTTGCTGCCTCTTTTTCGTGGTACAGGTTTTCTTTGAGTGTTTGTGCATTTTTGTACTGAGGAACCTGGTTTTGGGTCTGCCTATTCTGGTTACCTGACTCTGGTCATTGTGGGAGGGGAGAAGAGCATGAAGTTGGGCCTTAGTCTTACTCTCTGCTTTTAGTACGCATGTATACCACTGCCCACTGCGTAACAAACAGCTCCAGATACAGTGACTCTATTCATCACCTTGATGAAGGCTCCAAGGTCCCCTCCCACTTCTTGTATCTGTGGACTCTAGGCTCGAAAGCCCCTCAATCACTTCTACCTCCACCATTATTTTTCTCCTGCTTATGATTTGGTTTATAATTTTGGAGGATTGATTTCTTTGTAAATTGACTGTAGTGTGATTTTTATCCATTCAGTATTCTCAAAATTTCACATTCACTGACATAGTAATTACCTAGGGTCTATCTGGGTAGTGTTTATTACAAATTAATAGTCCCTTAATAGTAGGTTTTCATAACACTTTATAATTTACAAAACTCTTATGATTATCTCATTTAATTCTCACAATTTTGTCATGAAATTTTATAAATAGAGACAGAGTAACTTGAGAGTTTAGTGACTTCTGCAAAGTCATATAACCATAAACGAAAGAAATTAGATCTATGTACTCTATGCCATATAAGTAGGTCACAGGATGTTCAGTTTTGCTACCTACAAAGTGTTAAAACTTCCCTCCACATCCTCTCTCCCCATTGGAATAACTCTCCTACCTGTAGGACTCCCATCACAACTCAATTCCTTGCTTATGTTGACTAGAACTCCCGATTTAGGTCCATCTCCATGGTTAATTTTTCACTGTTTTAAGTACCTCCAGTACTTAAATTTTTAATACTTCAGTTACAGAGAACCCTTCTTTATCTTACTAATGCCAATCAATTTTAGCATCTACCTGGAACACCAGGTTAACAAAAATAATGAAGCTAACTCAGGCATGACAGAAGAGAATGTCTACATGAATGAGCGATGCCTGCCATGCAGTGGAGGGGAGGGTGACAGCCTCTGAGACACTTAAACCTACAGTTTCCCCACTTATTCTGCTTGCATCTCTCCTCACCATCACCTGTCTTTTCTGTTGGCTAAGTTTCTTTAGTGGGTATGGGGCTCAAGTGTATTATTATATACCTATATACTTATGTCAAGATATTTCTGATTTGGCAAGAGTATCTACCTATTTGTTTCACAGCAACTTTTAAAGGATTTCGCTGACTTTGACCAAGTTGCAAAGGAATCCAGATATGCAGTGAATTTTATTTGTATTTCAAGCTATTCTGACATTGACCAGGAAGGCAGGAGTTGGTGACTGTTGATAAAAAAATTTTCAATATGTGAAAGTAATTTCACATATTGTGAACATTAAGTAATTTTTAAACAAACATGAATGAAAGTTGATCTATAAGTCTCAGAAACACAGCTTCTCTGGTCCTTGGTCCCAAACCTCCTTTTTAGAATTTCGGAACTCCATCTGAGTACCTTAAAAGGAGAAAGTTTAGAAAACTTTTGACAAATTATTTTTTCAGAAAGGGAACAAAGAACATGAAAGTGTGAGTAACAATAAAAACTGGAAAATAAACTCAAACTTATGCAAAGAGTTGATGGTATCAGTGTCATATTTGGCAAATGGCAATACATTCCTTCAAACTCATTACTCAACCTCAAAAGAACCAAACGGACTCCTTGGATTTTGTTTGGTTTAAATTAGAGATGATGTTTTCTCTGAAGAAATATTCATCCTTGATTGAATCTTCCTCTAAGCCATGGTGTGTGGGAAGGGAGGAGGAGGAGGAAGAGTAAAAGTGAGGAGTACATATTGATAATGGCAAATCATAGACAAAAGTGGAATTCTGCCATCTTTTCCTCCTTCTGTGGAACAGGAGGCTATGTCATGTGATATCAAGAAAACAAAAAGGACCACCCATCTTTTTCAGAGGAGTTACATTCTGACCTCTTTTTTCTTTTTTTTTTTTAATAATTTTTTATTATGTTATGTTAGTCACCATACAGTATATCCTTAGTTTTTGATGTAATGTTCTATGATTCATTATTTGCATATAACACCCAGTGCACCATGCAATATGTACCCTCCTTAATACCCATCACCGGCCTATCTCAACCCCCACCCTCTTCCCCTCTGAAGCCCTCAATTTGTTGCCTGGAGTCCATAGTCTCTCATGGTTCATTCCTCTTCTGCTTACCCCCCCTTCATTCTTCCCTTCCTTCTCCTACCAATCTTCCTGCTATTTCTTATGTTCCATAAATGAGTGAAACCATATGATAATTGTCTTTCTGTGCTTGACTTATTTCACTTAGCATACTCTTCTCCAGTCCCGTCCATGTTGCTGCAAATGTTGGGTAATCGTTCTCTCTGATGGCTAAGTAATATTCCATTGTATATATGGACCACATCTTCTTAATCCAGTCATCTGTTGAAGGGCATCTCAGCTCCTTCCACAATTTAGCTATTGTGGACAATGTTGCTATGAGCATTGCGGTGCATATGGCCCTTCTCTTCACTACATCTGTATCTTTGGGGTAAATACCCAGTAGTGCAATTGCTGGATCATAGGGTAGCTCAATTTTTAACTTTTTAAGGGACCTCCACACTGTTTTCCAAAGTGGCTGTACCAACTTGCATTCCCACCAACAGTGTAAGAGGGATCCCCTTTCTCCACATCCTCCCCAACATTTGTTGTTTCCTGCCTTGTCAATTTTTGCCATTCTAACTGGTGTAAGGTGGTATCTCAATGTGGTTTTGATTTCAATTTCCCTGATGGCTAATGATGTTGGACATTTTTTCATGTGTCTGTTAGCCATTTGTATCTCTTCGTTGGAAAAGTGTCTGTTCATATCTTCTGCCCATTTTTTGATTTGATTATTTGTTTCTCATGTATTGAGTTTGAGAAGTTCTTTGTAGATCTTGGATACCAGTCTTTTATCTGTAGCATCATTTGCAAATATATTCTCCCATTCCATGGGCTGCCTCTTAGTTTTTTTGACTGTTTCCTTGGCTGTGCAGAAGCTTTTTATCTTGATGAAGTCCCACAAGTTCATTTTTTTCTTTTGTTTCTCTTGCCTTTGGAGATGTGTCATGAAAAAGGCTGCTGTGGCCGATGCTGCCCAGAACAATCTACACTTGCAATGCCATCCTGATCAAAATACCAATAACGTTTTTCAAAGAACTGGAACAAACAGCCCTTAAATCTGTGTGGAACCAGAAAAGGCCCCAAATCACCAAGGAATTGTTGAAAAGGAGAAACAAAGCTGGGGGCATCACGTTGCTGGATTTTAAGCTATACTACAAAGTGTGATCACAAAGACAGCATGGTAATGGCACAAAAACAGACACATAACCAATGGAACAGAATAGAAAACCCAGAAATGGACCCTTGGCTCTTTGGGCAACTAATCTTTGACAAAGCAGGAAGAAACATCCAGTGGAAAAAAAGACAGTCTCTTCAATAAATGGTGCTGGGAAAATTGGACAGCATATGCAAAAGAATGAAACTAGACCTTCTCTCACACCGTACACAAAGATAAACTCCAAATGGATGAAAGACCTCGATGTGAGACAGGAATCCATCAAAATCATAGAGGAGAACACAGGCTGCAACCTCTTTGACATCGGACCTCTTTTTATAAGCAAAATTGCCCTGTTAGCAGCTCATTTAAATAAAACCATAATTTTCACTTTGGTGTGATTTTATCCACTAATTTATTCATTATTCATTCACCAGTCACCATACATTTACTAACTGGCTCTAAGATGCCTGAATTGCTGCTAGATGTTAAATATAAAACTGTAGACATGACATAGCTATTGCTTTCACTGAACCTAAGTTCCAGTAAAGGAAGCATAGAAGCAATTTATCCAGTACAGCTGATAACAGACAAGAAAGTATAAGATTTAATGAATGAAAAGGAAGTCTTCCTGGAATAAGTAATAATTAAGTCTAGAGAGAAGGTAGACATTAAACTAACCAAAGAGAGGGAAGACAATATTTCAGGCAGAATAAAGCAACCAGTTTAAGGAACCAAAAGTAATTTATTCTGTTTGAGAAGTAGGTCCTTGAAGGTTGAGGGCAAAAGTAGATAGGCATGCTATATAGGGATGAAGAGAATAGTAGACACCAGACATTAAAGTCATATATATCATTTAGAAGTTGTGTATGCCTGTAAGAGATGGAAGTCACCAAACAATGGTTTAAATAAGACATGGAGTTATTTTACTCTCATGTACATCAGTTCCAGGAATAGGCAGTCCAAATTATCTCCATGATGAAGGAACCATTAAAGATTTCAGTTCGTTCTTGCTTTCAGTTATTGCATCTTTAGTTCAGGACTTCTCCCCATAAGACCATTTCAAGGTCTCAAAATGGCCACTTCATCTTGAGCCACTATTTTCTCCAGTTAAGAAGATGGAAGAAGAGAAAAAGAACAACTGATTACAGTCCCCCCTAAATCAGTTCCTTTTCTAGATGCTACACTCGAAACTTTGGCTTTTATTCCGTTGGCCAGAACTTCATCAAACAACCGTTCCTATCTATATGCAAGGGGTACTAGGACATATGGTTTCTTAGCTGAGCACAATTGCTCTCCTTAACAAAATCAGGGTCTATTAGTAAGGAGGAAAGAAAAAAAAAAGATATTAAAGACAACTAGAAATCTTTGCTTTGCCACACCATCTTTACCCTGAAGTTAATAGTGTCATTTAAGAGTTTCAAGTCAGGAAGTAACATGGTCAAATTTTGTATTTTCAAAAGGACCTCTTGAATGCGGGGCAGAGACAGGATTGGAGGGGACATGATTAGTGGCCAAGGGAACCTGTTATAAAGATGTTAAATAAAACCAGGCAATAGGTGATGGTGGCCAAAGAGTGTGATTTGGTAAGGACAGAAGGTGAGACCAGGAGGAAACCAGGAGCATAAAGGAGTAAAGACAAGAATCCTGTTGACATCAAAGACAAATCTCACCCACTTACCATAGTACCTGATATGACTTATCCCCATGTAGCCTCATTCTTCTGAGCAAAGCAAGCCAATATTGCATTTAACTTAGCTCTTTGGGATGTTATGCTACACCTAGGGTAATTAGAGTGCTTGTCCTATTATTTTTTAAATATTAAAAATGCATTCTTTTTTTAATTTGAAATCAATTTATGAATTTTAATCATAGCAAATGTGTTTTAAAGTAGTCATAAAATCAACATTACCATATA
The DNA here is from genome assembly GCF_002007445.2 of Ailuropoda melanoleuca. NCBI lineage: Eukaryota > Metazoa > Chordata > Mammalia > Carnivora > Ursidae > Ailuropoda > Ailuropoda melanoleuca. The sequence goes on from NC_048225.1 coordinate 77,017,272, forward strand.
TATAAAGGACAAGACATCAGTTTGGCCTACAAATATACCATATATTACTACTGGGCTCACTGGAAAAACTCAGGACTTGTGGGGAACCTGGCTGGCTCAATTGGTAAAACAGCCAACTCTTGATCTCAGAGTCATAAGTTTAAGCCCCACATTGTGTACACATTGTGTATGGAGCCTACTTAATTAAAAAAAAAAAAAGTAGGGACTCCTGGTGGCTCAGACGATTAAGCATCTGCCTTCAGCTCAGGTCATGATCCCAGGACCAAGTCCCACATTGGGCTCCTTGCTTAGCAGGGAGGCTGCTTCTCCCTCAGCCTGCCAGTCCCCCTGCTTGTATTCTCACTCTCTCTCTCTTTCTCTGACAAATAAATAAATAAAATCTCTAATGAAAAAAAAGTAAAATAAAAAGTACTGAAAAGTTGATTCTTATTACATTTGAAATCTATTTATATAATTTTCCATAAATTCATAAATAAGACTCCACAAATCCTGTTTTTTTTTTAAAGATTTTATTTATTTATTCGACAGAGATAGAGACAGCCAGAGAGAGAGGGAGCACAAGCAGGGGGAGTGGGAGAGGAAGAGGCAGGCTCATAGCGGAGGAGCCTGATGTGGGGCTCGATCCCATAACACCGGGATCACGCCCTGAGCCGAAGGCAGACGCTTAACCGCTGTGCCACCCAGGCGCCCCCACAAATCCTGTTTTTGATGAAATATTTGATGCATGCAAAATAGTATATATGTATGTGAACATTATGGAAGACAATAATAAAATGAATATTCATTATCCATTTATACAACCTAAGAATCAGAAGGTTAGCTATACTTTGTGTTTAAAAGCCATCACTCACATAAAGTCAAAATACCCATGCTTTTCAGCTACCTATGACCATGTTCTTTGTAGACGTATAGACAAGGAAAGGTGACAACAATAAGAGGTCTCAATGGCTTCATATTTTCCCCAGTGTCTTGACTCATCCTAAAACCATAACATAATTGCTCCTACATAATTAGTGCTTATTATGTGCCAGGCACTCTTCTAAATGCTTTACACATATGAAATAACAGTATTATCAGTGATTCTGTGAAATAAATATTAATATCCTCATTCCTGTTTTATGGATAAACAAATTGAGGCATGGAGTAGTTTAGTATCTTGCCCAAGGTCACACAACTAGTGAATGGTAAACCAGGATTCACACAAGTCATGTGGCTCCATAGCCTGTTCCTAGCCACTGCACATACTACAGCCTATAGAATCATGACAGTGATGATGAGAGTGGTACCAGTGGCACTGCTGATGACACCTTTTCCCTTAAATATGACTGCTTCTCCACTAGAATGTGAGTATAATCTCCAAAATTCACCTGTCTCTAACATTCTCAACTGATTCCTTGATGCTCTGAGGTTTTAAACTTGGCTTTGTGAGTGGTTCTATATATAATCAATTTCTTATTTCCTCCAAGTGTTTTAGTTGAGCAATCCTACTTACTGTAAAAGAAAAATCCCCAAATCTCAATGACATAAAATACTGGAAATTTTTTGTTTTGTAGATGAAATAGGTGTTTGCTGATTGGTGACAAGAGAGGGAAAGCAGGCTTTATTCCATGCAGTTGGTTGCAGACACAGGTTGCAGAAGGCTTCAAAGTTGCCCTGGAGGTTAATATCTACCAGTAGATAGGAGAAGAGCATGGATGACTGTCAGTGGGAGGGGCTATGACTCACATTTCACTGGGTAGAATTCAGTCACATGACCACTACTAACAGCAAGGGAGGCTGTAAGTCCCAAAAAGAAGAGGAAACAATTTTGTTGATTAGCTAGTAGTCTCTGCTATTGCAAACCTTACATTTCTCACCTGTAAAATGGTAAGGCTTTTAAGCTTGTAGAATTTTCAATAATAAAACAAAAACCTACAGGCTTACCACTTCACACAGATCAAAAAGTCTTCACTACTTGCTAGTAGTCCAAAATATTCCATTTTTCTTGTTCATCTTTCTTGCAAGCCCATATAAATTTTTATATTTCCCTACTTCTTTTAGAGATTTTTATGCCTTTTGTTTCTGTGAGTTAATATCCTACAGGACAGGGACTGTGGTTTCTACAGGTGGCAACAAACGATTATTAAACATCTTGAAAATGTCATGAACTGCTTCATTTAATTCTCTCAAGAATCCAATGGGATAGGTTTCATTGTCCCTATCTGTATGATGGTGGAGCTAGGAAGGCAATAAGTAGGGGACCTACAAGTAAGTAATCAGCCAAAGGACACAGATGATAAGTGATGGTAAAGTCTCAACTTGAACTCAAGCCTCCATTGATTCCAAGTACTGGGTTTATACTAATCATATTATTCTTCCACCTTTCTACTTCTTTCTGTTCAGGTTCCTCAGAACAGTTAACACAGTGTCAGGCACCTGGTGAAAAAAAAAATTGAACAAATACTTGTTCAAATAAATTGAATTGAATTTTATATATCCTCAAGTTTAATAAATCTATAGTGTAAACCTATGCTCTTGAAGGAAACATATTGTCCCTTCCTTGATTTCTTGTCCTCTCCATGCCTGCTTTATTTTTCCTTTTCCCTCACTTGCGTTCCATCATTCCTTTTGTTGATGCTCACAAGGTCTATTTCAGCACCACAAACCCCCAAAAAGGAAGCTTTTATTTAGGAAGTTACGGCACACATAACCACATTTAGCCACTTGAGAATTTCTGGCAAAAGCCTTATGAAGAGCATGACTTTCTGTAATCTGAAAAAGCTTCCTGTATTATTTAACTTTGTGGGAAAAAAAACAACAATTCAGACCTTCTTGTGGAATGTGAATCTAGACACATCTGTCTGCATTTTTGTGGTTAGCTTGGAACATTATTTTTTCTCCAGGTTTCTCAGCTAGATTTTATTCCTTTTCCAGGAAGACTCCTGTTGGATGGTATAGGAGTTATATTTTCAATTGACACTACATTAACAGACAATGTGCCAAACTAGAAGAAACTTATTTGTTTTTGTTTTTGGCTGTTTTTGTTTTTTTGGTTTTGTTTTTTGTTTTTGGTCTAAGACCAGCTGCCTAAAGCCTCCTCTTACAAATATCTGCTGCTTGTGAGCACACTGCTAGAGACTCAGAATGAACCCCGCAGCTTCCGTATGTCTCGTACAAGGTATCTTGTTCTGTGTACAAGGAAGTTGTGAGTAGGGAATTAGTAATGGTGTAATAACTTTTTTTGTGGGTAGGTAATTATGGTTATGATGTTTATCTAATAAATTATACCCAAAGAGAGTAACTACCTTCAGAAAACAGTAAAATTGTGGCTCCCTGGGGAACTATTTCCATACTACCAATCTAGACCAAGCAAAACAAAACAAAACAAAAACATTTACCAGGGGCAGGACCTGGATTTGTAGAAGGAACTTTTCACTATTTAATGAAGAGACTTTATTAATGGAAATACTTTATCCTTCAGATATTGCATCACTTTGGGAAAAAAGAAATGTGGACCCAGTATAAGAATTTTATTAGCAATATCATGTTTTACCTCTGTACCTAATAAGTGTCTTCAAGATAATGTATTCACAAAAAAATATTTACTGGCCAACTTTATATGCTTAGCACTGTGTCAAGTACAGAAATTCATCATCAAGAAAATAATAAGGTCATAAAAGAATTATATAATGAGAATTCAGAGAGAGGAAAGGCTTTCTTCTGCCTAGAGGAATTTAAAAAGGCCTTATGCAGGAATTTTCTTCAAGCTGAACCTTGAATGATTATTATACATTTACTTTATTCCACTCCATATACAACAGTTTCAGAATAGCAATTCTAATATATAACCATCAGTACAATTGGTAAGAACAGCTTAAAACATATTTTTAATATATCCTCCTCATTCTCCCCTACCCATTTTAAAGTTATATCTACATTGTCAGAGGATATAGGCATTATATACTATAATCTCTTCTTTTTAAGCCTCATTTTTATAAAAACCAGGTGTGTCATGATCACCACAAGTCCTTAGGTCAACATCTGTGTAGTTATTTTAGTTGTCTGGAGCTCATTTTCTTTCTTTTTTTTAATGTTTTTTTATTGTATTGTTAGTCACCATACGGTATATCCCCGGTTTCCGATGTAAAGTTCGATGATTCATTAGTTGCATATAACACCCAGTGCACCATGCAATACGTGCCCTCCTTACTACCCATCACCAGTCTATCCCATTCCCCCACCTCCCTCCCCTCTGAGGCCCTCAGTTTGTTTCTCATAGTCCGTAGTCTCTCATGCTTCATTCCCCCTTCTGATTACCCCCCCTTTCTTTATCCCTTTCTTCCCCTACAGATCTTCCTAGTTCTTATGTTCCATAGATGTGGAGCTCATTTTCTAATAGATTTTTCATGAAGGGCTCATGGGAACAAGATTTTCTGAGTTCTTAAAAGTTGAAAGCAACAATTTATCCATGCCCACTATACTTGAATGTCAGTTTTGCTGGATATAAAATCCTTGGCTTATATTTATTTTTCCTTTGGGTATTTTAAATATGTTTTCTGTTTTCTTCTGGGTAAAGTGTTTGTGGTAGGCTGCATAATGCCTCCTGCCCCAAAGATAACCATGTCCTAATACCCAGAACCTGTGAATGTTACCTTATGTGGCAAAAGGGATATTGCAGGTATGATTAAGTTAAGGATCTTCAGATAGGGACATTACCCTGGATTATCCAAATAGGCCCTAAATGTAATCACAAGTATCCTTATGAAAGGGAGGCAGAGGCAGACTACAGAAACGAAAGAAAACAGTGTGAGTGTTGAAGCAAGGGGAGAAAAGGTCGAGGTGATATGGGGCTATTAACCAGGGAATGAGAATAGCCTCTAAAAGCTGTCAAAGAAATGGATTCTCCTTGAGAGCTTCCACAAGGATCCAGCCTTTTTTACATTTTTATTCCAACCCTGTAAGACTCTTTACAGACTTCTGGCCTCTAAAACGCTAAGAGAATAAATTTCTGTTGTTTTAAGCTGATTAGTTTGTGGCAATTTGTTAGAGCAGACAGGAAAATATTTAGAGTGTTAGTCCGGTGATGATATTTTTGCCAAGATAATTACTGAATTCTTTATCTTTTTTTAAGTTCAGTAATTTTTAAAATTCAATCATTCAGGGTCAGGATTCCCAAGGTTATGCATTATGCATTTTAATATGTAGTTTCAAATCTTTTTTATTTCAAAAGTTTTTTTTAATTATAATTTTAGCATTTCTTCTGTTTTCTGTATTAGTTTTCTTCTTTGAGGACTACTGTCATCTTACATGTTGGCTTTTCTTTGCCTAATCTCAATACTGTCACTTTCTCTTGAACACTGAACCCATGAAAACAAGCTGGAACACACATCTGTCTCTAGGCACCACCAACCTTGAGGACACTTGCAGGAGAAATTAGATCCCTTTACCACAGAGCTGCATAAATGCCTGCCTCAGGACTTGGAGAAGCTTAGGAGATCTAGAAGGAGCAAGATGAGGTGTGGGTTCTGGTGTTGCCCCACAGCAACATAGCGAGCCGGCAGATCCACAACAATGACTGTGAGTTGCCACAGTACCTGATACTCTGTTCCAGGCTTTCAAGTATAAACATGGCTGTTCCTTTATTTCCACCTTATAAATCTCATGCAGACTTCTCCCTGTAACTCTAGGGGGAAAAGAATTCTAGGAATTATGCTTCTATCTTAGCTAACTTGTACTAGTACAAATCCCACCATAGTTCACCCCTTGGCCCCATAGTAACCTTTAATCATAATTTACTTCCAAATAAAGATAACGTCAAAATGATACTTCCACAAATGATGCAGCTGTCCCATGTACAACATGCTGGTTCTCCCCTCCCCCCAAAAATATACAAAATTCACTCATCCATCTTTGGGTGATGCTCATTGTTTTTTCAGCTGAGTTACACTCCCATCTTTGCTATTCTACTACTTAAAATATAAGATATAAACTTAACTACCATTAACAGATGGCAAAGGAATGGAGAGTGGGAGGAAAACATTGGCTAACATATACATCAATATAGTCATAACAAAATAAGGAAGAAGTACAACTATTATAGTCCTCATTTCTGAAATTGGTCACATGGTCATAGATGGTATTTTTAACTTCCTTTTCCCACTATCTGCCCCCACCTCATTGGCCTGGCCAACATTTCTGGTTTCAACAGCTGGTTTCTTCCAATTTTCAGATCTTGAGTTAAAGGTCATCTTTTCAATGAGATTTCTTCCCAATTTAAAGTGGATAAGCCCCTTTTTTTTCCTCCTAACACTCTAATTTGTTCTTTTCTTGTTTTTGCTTGTTGTTTTTTTTTCCCTGACTCTCAAAACAACATTTTTAATGAATGAACAAATTAATTTCTCCCTTTATCTGCTACTGACATGCTACCAATCAGGAGGTCTGATTAATTTTTTGTTATTTTTGAAATCCATTTTTTCCTTTACAGTCATCAACCCTTAGTTTCTTATCTGATATCCAGGCTTCTAGTTTCTCTCCATTCCAGTTAATACTACACACTGTACTCAATACTTAGTGGAAAGAAACTATTTTATATTTGTATTTATATTTCCTTCCCTCATCAGGGAATTAGCTGATCAGAGCAAGGAAAGGAAGGGGTGCCTGGGTGGTTCAGTTGGTTAAGTGTCCAACCCCTGACTTTGTCTCATGTAATGATCTCAAGGTCATGAGATCAAGCCCACGATGGGCTCTGAGCTCAGTGGGGAGTATGTTTGAGATTCCTTCCCTCTGCCCCTTCTCCCCATGCCCCCCCCCATTCGTTCAATCTCTTTCTCTAAAGAACAAGGTAAGGAAGAGAGGATAAATAAAAACTCTAGCACTTTAACCAGTAGTGAATTCTGAAATCTTTTATTTGTTTCCATGTAAATATCAATATTATTATTAGCTATATTATTAATATCAATATTAATACTTCCTGAGAGCCAGAAAAACACTAACTACACAATTATGACTTTAAATAGGGAACCTGCCCAGTATGCTTAAGAACAAATTATGATTTGGATCAAGATTGGAATCCCTTATGCCATCCACTAAATAGAAAGTTACTAAGTAACAATTGGAACTGCTTTTGAAGGAATCAAGAAGACTGAGGGAACATGTTTGTCTAAGAAAAAAAAAATCCACGCATTGTAAGAGAAGGCTATACATCTTGACTCACAGCAACCAGTACTTAGACATTTAGTATGAACATTCACAGTTAGCGCTATGAGCATAAGATTCTAAAATAGTCACTTAACAAGAGAGGAAAGCAGGATCCAAAAATGGGGAATTACTTGCCCAAGTTCACTTAGCTAGTTAGTGACTGAATCAAATTAGATTTTCAATCTCCTGACTTCTCATTCAGTTCTCTTTCCACAAAACTTTGTTGTGCCTGGAGAAGGTTTAATTATCTTTCTGGAGGAATGACTTAAAGAGGACACACATATTTTGATGGGTGAAAGGGGGGGGCGGTGAGTAAAGCTGATGCATGACAAAAAAATCCCTGCGTGGCCCGAAAGAGGCCAGCATGGGAAGAGCAAGCCATGTGTACCAAAAGGGAGCGGGCATCTGTGAGGAAGGACCATGACAACAAAGACAGACAACCCACAGAATAACTATGCTGAGGCCTGGAATGTGCATGTTCAGGAGAAATACAATTAGAAATTCCAAACTGTAAAAAGTGAATATATATTTTCTTAAATATTATCTATAGTCATAAACATTTACTTATTAGATATCACCCATTGAGTAGCTTCAACTTTGCAGACCATAGTCAATAACAAAGAAATACACACACACACACACACACACACACACACACACACACACACACATTTAAATCCTCTGAGGGGTCAAGACAAATATCACAGAATATCTTGCTCAGAACAATTCATGCAAAGCAATTAACCCAATGCCTGGTCCACAGCAGACCGTCCATTAATTTTTACCTATGATTATGATCATGATCATGAATATGATTATGTGAGTGCCTTGGCAGCCACTCAGAGCTCGGTTACTCTTACCTTATGCACAATTTCTCTTATTTACCTTCTTTCCATAACAGATTAAAATAGAGGGGCAAGAATATAGTTGGAGATAAATAAACACTTAAGAGGAGATGAAAAACTGTGTTAGATAGAAAAAAATCCAAATGTAATTGAGACCATTTAGTGTAGGGGCAAACTGCCTTCCCCTGTTCTGGAGATTCTGGAGATATCACTGTACTGCAGCGCAATACAATCACTGTGATGACACAGAATCATCCAGAAAGATTCTATGTTATGTTATGCACTCTATTTTAAATGGAAGGAAACCATTTCCTGCCATTAAAAAAAATTATCAAAAATTTGAGAATTTATAAGTCATCTGGAAATTTGTCCATAGTGCCATAATCCTGATGCATCGAGAGGGATATTTAAACTAAAAATAAAGGGATCTTTTTCCTTATTGGTATTGCTGATTATTGGTCATTCTAGTCTCAATTACCAGTATTAGATCATATGCGATATTATGGTGTTTCCAGATAGATATCATTATTTTTCATATAATATAATAACTTCTGAGTGTCTTGACATAAACTTGCATTCAAGAATAGAATTGCCTCATTTTTTAAGGTAGCAATGTGGTATACGTGTACAAGAAACAGGGCTGAGTATGTATCTCAGCATAAGCAGGAGAACGCACATGTGTTGCTTTGCCTATCATGGCAAAGAATGTGTTTTCCTTCCCAGGCTATTTACGTTCTTATTGACTTTTACCCTGAGATGTCCAGTTTCACTGCTCTCCCGTGCCATAAAGATGGTATAAATTATCACAATAAATTATCTCACTCTCCCAGTTTAGAAAAACCTCTCTCAGTTTTCCTAAAATCACTGATTAGATTTTTCACAGCATCACATCCCCAGGATGATTCTTTGAAGGGAAATTTCTATTCAGAACATTGGAGGCTGGGAAAGTAAGCAAAGTGGTAAAGGGAAAAAAGCCCAGAGCACAAAGTATTCCTTAGCTGGCTGTCTTCAAGTCCTGACAGCTGTTCTCAAGATGATTTTCCTTTTGAACTCCACCAAATGAGAGAGGTATTTAGACACTATGCAAACAGGAACTAATTTCATCTTGGAGAGACAGTTTTGGCTGCCAGGGGTTAGTCCACACCACCTTTGGCAGATTCATAGCCCCTTCCTTGGTCCTCTTCATTTTGACAAAGCCAGATGTCAAATTTCCAGCAAATGGTAGTCAAGTGTCTTTTTCAAAAAAGAAAGTTTATTATAACAATTTCCTGACCAATAGAAATAATGTGCCTTAAAGAAGAGGCACCTATTTTCTCATTCTTGCAGAGGTGCCTAGTAGGCTTGAGGCAACCATGAGGGATGAAGGATAGGTGATTTAGAAGACATGAGGATAAATAAAGTTAACTGGTATGTAAAATAAGTTTTAAATATCCCTGAGTTGGGGGATCTGCTTCTGGTCACATCCCGTGTGGCCATATATGGGGGCTAGGCTAGGACAATTTCTCCACTCCCAAGGAAGAATCAGAGTCCTGTCCAACCCCGGTTCAGTGTTCATACTGGTGCCTGGCTTAGATGTAGCCCTCAGGTCCTCAGTAGGCACAGAATCCACCAGGATTTTGATGAATGAGAATCAATTCCCCACCATTCACCTGAATGTCTTTGTAAGAGGTACTGTGAGTGGTCACGTTAAAGTAGACTTTGTCCTTGAAAGCCAGGTAAGCCACTCCAATGGAGTCAACAGATGTGACCTTGCTCAGGGAGAAGAGGGGTTCCCGACCCTTCCGGTAATAAAGGCTGAGGCTGAGCTCCTCAGAGAAGTAGCCCTTCAGGGAGACGAGATAAAACCCATCACAGTTGATGATGATTGAGTTGTCTTGTACCTTCATAGTTTCATCCTTGTTTGGGGATGTGATGATGCAACCTTTCTCATTCTCACATCCTAAGGAGGGGAGGGCAAGAAGAAAAAAAAATGATTAGTTAGCACAGCATTGGGCAACAACCTTCCAAATCGTCTAAAAACATGTAAAGAAAGGGTGGTGATAGGGAGAGATTTTGAAAAGAATGAAAGAAAGAGAACATTGGGCTTCTACACGAGGGTTGGAGTCTGATTGACCTGTGGAATGGCAGAAGAGGCAAAGCTAATAATACTAGTGGCCAAGAGAGTTTCAGATGGGGTTGGGATTCAAAAACTGAGAGATTACAGCAATTGGCAGTAGGCAAAACAGACCAGTGGCAGGAAATGGAACTTCGAGATTTCCCTGATTTTTCAAAACCAGGAGGGGTTGGTAACTTCAGTGCTTCCTTTCTTTGTCAACGGATAGACAGGGCAAAGGGTAGCAGGAGTGCCCCCTTGCCCGGGTCTTGCATACCACCTTCACACAAAGCAATTGCTTGTTAACACTTCCCTATCCTCTCTCCACCTGACCACAAAATGCAAATTTTTCATATGCCGTGGACACTGGACTTCTCAACAGCATTTACTACTGGCCTTTGCTAGCAGTCATTAAGCTTAATGGGCTCAGTTCTGCTCAGTAAGATGCAGGTGGAAGTGCTCCAGAACACAGACATGCTTCTCCATTTTGCTTTCATACTGCTAGTTTTTCCTGGAAAATGTCTTGGGAAGAGTTGCTACCACAGGAGAAAAAAAAAAAATGAGGGTTGGGAGAGGACTGAGATTGTTGGCTGTGGTAGCTTCATGTAGGGCCATTCCAAGTGTAAGGCAAAAAGACTGAATTTCTTTTATTCCTACCTCACAATATCATCCTGAATGGCCAAGCAACCACATCTCAGATTCTCCACTTTGGCCCGTGTCCCTTAGTGATAGGACAGAACAAAGCTCCACTACTGGGCATAATTCAGTTAATTCTTGCTTTGCACCAGGCCCAGGTGACATAGTTTGAAGTGAAAATGAGGACCACTTATGGAAGGTAAGATATACTTCCCTTCAGACTCAGAAGAATTTAATAAATAAATGAATATCCATATAGAAACTACTGGTGATTGTCCTAATATTAATCATGGACCCAAATAATGCTATCCAGGTGGTTAGAGGATCACCTTGTCTTCATATGCAGGAACCCCCCCAACTCTCATTAAGACAAAATCTTGTCCTATAATTGATTTAGTGGGAAATGATGTGTCGTAAAGTCAGACAGCCTTGTAAGAAGTAAAGCCTTAGTTTTCTTACCTAAAAAATGAGAATAATTCCTACTCAGAGGGTTCCTGGAAGGATTAAGAGAGGCGTATAAAGTGATTAATACAGTGACAAGCACATATTTGGTAATTAATTACTCCCTTTTCTTCTTTATACACCTTCCTTGTGCCTAATGAAAACAGCATGCAGGTTCTAACAATTGCAGGATTTCATGCTTCCCAAAAGCTAGGGAGAGATTCTGTTTTCTGGAAGAAATTAAGAGACTAGAAGGAAGATTCTTTTTAAAAATATGAATCAATTGAACCATACTTACTGGTAAATTGTACTCTGATACTTTGAATTGGAGGATACTGAGGTGGCACCTGGAGGAGAAAAAAGGATATATTTTTAGGAAAAAAAAAGTGAGCAAATGAAATTGACAAGTTATATCCTATGAAGCAGAAATGCAGGACTATGGAAGGAATGACTTGACAAGAGACTTCGAGTTTTCTGTAAAGATTAGACGCAGACTTCCTACCTGCCCCCTTGCTTTTCTGTAACATCTTCTAAGATAAGTTACGATTATTCTGCTCCATCATGCAAGCATCTAAGATCTGTCCCCACTTCTGCCAAACTCTTCTCTGGTATATTGTGGCTTTCTGAGTCCCGATTTCCCATTTTGGATAATGGAGCTTTTAACAGTCATCTTAAGAAAGCCATTCAGTCATAAAGATCTCCTCATGAAGAAGGCTGTGACCAATCAATCCATCATGGCCATAAACTCCCAGGATGTACTGGAAGTGAATTCTGGAAGCTTTCTAGCTGTTTGTTCTTTCACTGCAATGCTGGAGTAAGATTGTACTATTTTCAATTCACATGGGCAATAGGAACTGGTCTAATCCTTCAGTAGATTTGAGTGTATATATTTCTAACATTGTCTTTTTCTCTTTTGTTTAATGAGTTGAAAAATCTAACTTGAATCAAGTGAGTACTCAACAGCAAAAGAGAAGTAAAATAATGAAGAAAGGAAGCCTGATAAATAAAATATCTATAGTAATTTAATGGTTAAAAGAGCAAAGCAGTTTAATATGGAGGAAACTCCCAAATATATGAGTGGGGAAAAAAGGCAGAATGATGTACAAAATATATTACATTCATGTTAAAAATATTAATAATGCATGAATGGGCATTAAATATATCTGAAGAAATACTAAGAAAACAGGTCATAAATGTCGCCTCTGGAAAATGGAATTGGAAGCCTGAGGTCAGGAGTGGGGGGGACACTTACTTTTCATGGTCTACTTTTTCATATTTAAAAAATTTTTTACCATGTGTTTGAGTTACTCACTAAAAAAGGAAATGAAAACCAAAACCAAAACCAAAAAGCACCACCTATTGCTCCTGCCAAGAGCAACGTCTCTTCTCAAAGGTTATTTTTGGCGAGACATTCTGATCAAAGGTATGGGGAGGGATTTGTTTTCATGCCCTGCGGTGTGGAATCCCTGCTTCCCAGTCCCCTGGCACACTAGTGGCTAAAGTGAATTCCACTGGGACTGCCCACACAGAAGAGGAATCCCTTACTTCCCTTCTAAGTCAAATCACAAGCCTTACCAAGCTGAAACCAACAGGCAGCATAGGAAGAAGGGAAAGCCTTTCTGAGTCTTGCCAGTGGGTGAACCTCAGAGGCAATTTTAATTCAGTGGTGAGCACATGGATAGAGGTGTTGACTTGGAATGACTTGAGAGCTTGAGAGTCTATGGTTCTCTCCCCTGTTTGTGATGGCAGAATTAGTGTCCTTCATGCTTAAGGCAATGTTCTGGAAGAGGGACTCTCAAAGGGCGTATTACACTATCACCATAATCCCCTAGGTAAATAAATGCCCCCACTACTCTCCAGCTGGTTGGTCCCAGCATGAGTGGCCACATTATTAAAATCAGAAGCAGCCTGTGGAGTAGCACAAATAGCACAGGGCTCTCAGCACAGAGCAACCTTGGTGTTAATGTCAGCCAGGCTGGTTCGGTGTCATCTTCGGCAAATTTCATAACTTCCCCAGAAGTCAGTTTTTTCATCTTTAAAAATTATCAGAAGATCACAGGCATTCCTTCCAGCATTAACTGTCCAAGATTTAGCTTTTAAAAGTTGCAATTCGAAGTCAATTTTAATAAAAGGGAAGAACACGAAGCCTCTTCATCCATATTTACATCCAGTTCTCAGATCTAAAAGTCCTCATGATTTAATTTGACTGACTCTGCAAAATCTCTAAAAGGTCCCTACAAATCAAAGAAATTTCTGACTGCTTTGAAGTACCCTGGCAAAGTAGGGTTGGTAGTAACCAAGAGAACATTCTCTGAGACCGCAATGCTGAGAAGCAGCAAAGAAAGCACACATGACTTCCTCTCTAGGGTAGACCTAACAGAACTCCAGACTCAGGCTTCCTGTTCCTTCTCCTGAAGATTGCCCAGTATTAGACATTTACATATTCTCAGAAGTCTCTTACTAGCATCAATACCTTCAAATCCTGGCAATGTTGTGAAATAAAATAAGATGTTCCTTCCTTTCTCTTGCTCTCTGCCCTTTCACCACTTTTCCCTTCATTCTCATATTTGATTACTTCATGCTCACTACCCCCACTGGCCTCCACAGTGCCCAATGCAAGACCCTTCATGGCCTGGCTGCAACCTCCTTGTCAAGCTTTATTGCCACACGTATCCTGTCTGTGTCTTATGCTCTAGCCAACTGTTTTCTCATCTTTTTGCCCTTGACTAGAGCCTGGTAGGATGAGACAGAGATCACAGACTTGGGAGTCAGATCAGTGTCAAATTGTGACTTATCTAGCTTGGTCCATTTGGAAACTTTATATACTGTTTGGGTGGGGTTGTTTGTTTGTTTGTTTGTTTGGGTACAAAACAGTGCTATGTAAGATCTTTTTTTTAATTCAAATTACCACCCACCTCCCCTCCAGAAACCCTGAGTTTATTCCCTATAGTTAAGAGTTTCCTATGGTTTGCCTCCCTCTCTGTTTTTATCTTATTTTATTTTTCCTTCCCTTCCCTTATGTTCATCTGTTTGGTTCGCTAAATTCCACATATGAGTGAGATCACATGATATTTGTCTTTCTCTGACTGACTTATTTCACTTAGCATAATATACTCTAGTTCCATCCACGTTGTTGCAAATGGCAAGATTTAATTCTTTTTGATGGCTGAGTAATATATGATTATACACACATATATATATACATGTAAATCCATATATATGTATATATAGATGTATATATACATCTATCTGCACATATACATATACATACATATATCTGCACACATCTTCTTTATGCATTCATCTATTGATGAGCATCTCAGCTCTTTCCACTGTTTGGCTATTGCGGACATTGCTGCTATGTTGGCATGCACGTGCCCCTTCAAATCAGCATTTTTATATCCTTTGGGTAAATACCTAGTAGCGCAATTGCTGGGTCATAGGGTAGTTCTATTTTTAACTTTTTGAGGAACCTCCATACTGTTTTCCAGAGTGGCTGTACCAGTTTGCATCCCCAAGAAATGTGCAGAAGAATTCCCCTTTCTCCACATCTTTGCCACATCTGTTATTTTCTGAGTTGTTAATTTTTAGCCATTCTGACAGGTGTGAGGTGGTATCTCATTGTGGTTTTGATTTGTATTTCTCTGATGATGTGTGATGTTGAGCATTTTTCATGTATCTGTTAGCCATCTGTATGTCTTCTTTGGAGAAATGTCTGTTCATATCTTCTGCCCATTTCTTAACTGTATTATTTATTTGGGGGGTGTTGATTTTGATAAGTTCTTTATATATTTTGGATACTAATCCTTTATCAGATATGCCATTTGCAAATATCTCCTCCATTCTGTTGGTTGCCTTTTAGTTTTGTTGATTATTTCCTTCACTGTGCAGAAACTTTTTACCTTGATGAGGTCCCAATAGTTCATTTTTGCTTTTGTTTCCCTTGCCTCTGGTGATGTAAGAAGTTGCTATGGCCAAAGCCAAAGAGATTTATGACTGTGTTCTCCTTTAGGGTTTTGATAGTTTCTTGTCTCACATTTAGATCTTTCATCTATTTTGAGTTTATCTTTGTGTATGGTGTGAGAGAATGGGCTAGTTTTATTCTTCTGTATATAGCTGTCCAATTTTCCCAGCACCATTTGTTGAAGAGACTGTCTTTTTTCCATTGGATATTCTTTCCTACTTTGTCGAAGATTGGCTGAACATATAGTTGTGGGTCCATTTCTGTGTTCTCTATTCTGTTCGTTGATCTATGTGTCTGTTTTGTGCCAGTTCCATACTGTCTTGATGATTACAGCTTTGTAATACAACTTGACGTATGGGATTGTGATGCCTCCCACTTTGCTTTTCTTTTTCAAAATTATTTTGGCTATATGGGGTCTTTTCTAGTTCCATACAAATTTTAGGATTGTTTGTTCTAGTTCTGTGAAAAATGCTAGTGTTATTTGGATTGGGATTGCGTTGAAAGTTTAAATTGCTTTGGTAGTATGGGCATTTTAACGATGTTCTTCCAATCAATGAGCATGGAATGTTTTTCCATTTCTTTGTGTCTTCCTCAATTTCTTTCATAAGTGTTCTATAGTTTTCTAAGTACAGATCTTTTCCCTCTTTGGTTGGGTTTATTCCTAGGTATCTTATGGTTTTTGGTGCAATTGTAAATGGGATTGATTTCTTGATTTCTCTTTCTGCTGTTTCATCATTGGTGTATAGAAAGACAACAGATTTCTGTATGTTGATTTTATATCCGGTGACTTTGTTGAATTCATGTATCAATTCTAGCAATTTTTTGGTGGAGTCTTTTAGGTTTTCTACATAGAGTATCATGTCATCTGCAAAGAGTGAACGTTTGACTTCTCCCTTGCCAATTTGGATGAATTTCATTTGTTTTTCTTCTTTGATTGCTGAGGCAAGGACTTCCTGTACTATGTTGAACAACAGTGGTGAGAGTGGACATCCCTGCCATGTTCCTGACTTTAGGGGAAAAGCTCTCAGTTTTTCCTCATTGAGGATGATACTAGCTGTGGGTCTTTTGTATATGGCCTTTATGATGTTGAGGTGTGTTCCATATATTTCTATTTACTTGAGGGTTTTTATCAAGAAGGTTGCTGTATTTTGTCAAATGGTTTTTCTGCATCTATTGAGAGGATCATATGGTTTGTATCCTTTCTTCTAATGTGGTGTATCACGTTGATTGATTTGTGGATATTGAACCAACCCTGCAGCCCAGGAGTAAATCCCACTTGATCAGGGTGAAGAATCCTTTTAATGTATAGTTGGATTTGATTAGCTAGTATCTTGAGAATTTTTGCATCCATGTTCATCAGGGATATTGGTCTGTAATTCTCCTTTTTAGTGGGTTCTTTGTCTGGTTTTGGAATCAAGGTAATGCTGGCCTCCTATGATGAGTTTGGAAGTTTTCCTTCCATTTCTATTTTTTGGAAAAGCTTCAGAAGAAGAGGTATTAATTCTTTAAGTGCATGGTAGAATTCCCCTGGGAAACCATCTGGCCCTGAACTCTTGTTTGTTGGAAGATTTTTGATTACTGATTCAATTTCTTTGCTGGTTATGGGTCTGTTCAAATTTTCTACTTCTTCCTGTTTCTGTTTTGGTAGTTTATATGTTTCTAGGAATTTATGTGTTTCTTCCAGATTGCCTAATTTGTTGGCATGTAATTGCTTATAATGTTCTTTTATAATTGTTTGTATTTCGGTGGGGTCGGTTGTGATCTCTCCTCTTTCATTCCTGATTTTATTTACTTGGGTCCTTTCTCTTTTCTTTTTGATAAGTCTGGCTAGGGAGTTATCAATTTTGTTAATTTTTCAAAGTACCAGCTCTTAGTTTTGTTGATCTCTTCTATTGTTCTTTTAAATTTCTCTATCATTTGTTTCTGCTCTAATCTTAATTATTTCCCTTCTTCTGCTGGTTTTAGGCTTTATTTGCTGTTCTTTTTCCAGGTCCTTTTGGTGTAAGCTTAGGTTTTGTATATGAGACTTTACTTCCTTCTTGTGAAAGGCCGGTATTGCTATATACTTCCCTCTTATGACCGCCTTTGCTATGTTCCAAAGGTTTTGGACTGTCATGTTTTCATTTTCATTAGCTTCTTTGTATTTTTTAAATTTCTTCTTTAATTTTTCTGGTTAACTCATTCATTCTTTAGTAGGATGTTCTTTAACCTCCATGTATTGGCAGTCTTTCCAATTTTTTCTTGTGGTTGACTTCAAGTTTCATAGTGTTGTGGTCTGAAAATATGCATGGAGTGATCTCAGTCTTTTTTTTTTTTTTGTACTGGTTGAGGCCTGATTTGTGACCCAATATGTGATCTATACCTGAGAGTGTTCCATGTGCACTTGAAAAGAATATATATTTTGCTGCTTTAGGATGAAATTCTCTGAATATATCTGTTAAGTCCATCTGATCCACTGTGTCATTCAAAGCCATGTTTCCTTGTTGGTCTTCTGCCTAGATGATCTGTCCATTGCTTTGAGTAGGGTGTTAAAGTCCCCTTCTATTATTGTATTATTATCAATGAGTTTCTTTAAGTTTGTTATTAATTGATTTATATATTTGGTTGCTCCCAATTTGGGGGCATAAGTATTTACAACTGTTAGATCATCTTGTGGAAGATGGCATTACCCCACCCTCTTGCCCCAGGGAGGGAAACTCATGGCTGCCACTATTCAGGAGGCCCTCATAGAATAAATAGGCACCTTTATTATAATATAGTGCCCTTCTTCATCTTTATTACAGTCTTTGGTCTAAAATCTAGTTTGTCTGATATAAGTATGGCTGCTCCAGTTTTCTTTTGATGTCCATTAGCATGATAGATGGTTCTCCACCCCCTCACTTTCAATCTGGAGGTGTCTTTGGGTCTAAAATGAGTCTCTTATAAGCAGCATATCAATGGGTCATTTTTTTATCCATTCTGATACCCTATGTCATTTGATTGGAGCATTGAGTCCATTTACATTCAGAGTAATTGTTGTTATGAATTTAGTACCATTGTATTACCTTTAAAGTCACTATTCCTTTAGATTGTCTCTTTTCCTTTCTAGTCTTTGTTGTTTTTGGTCTCTCTTGCTCAATGGGGCCCCTTTAATATTTCTGGTAGAGCTGGTTTACTGTTCACAAACTCCTTTAGTTCTTAATTATCTTGGATACTATATCTCCTATTCTGAATGTCAGCCTTGCTAAATAAAGTATTCTTCCCTACATATTTTTCCCATTCAGCACATTGAATATACCATGCCACTTTCTTCTGGCCTGTCATGTTTCTGTGGACAGGTCTGCTGCTAACCTTATGTCTCTATCCTTGTAGGTTAAGGACCTTTTGCCCTAGTTGCTGTCAGAATTCTCTCTTTATCTTTGTATTTTGCAAGTGTCCTGGTGACCTGTTTTTGTTGATTTTGAAGGGAGTTCTCTATGCCTATTGGACTTGAGTGCCTGTTTCCTTCCTCAGATTAGGGAAGTTCTCAGTTACAATTTGTTCAAATAGACCTCCTGCCCCTTTTTCTCCCTCTTCTTCTTCTGAGACTCCTATGATACAGATATTATTGCACTTTGTGGAATAGCTGGGTTTCCTAAGTCTATATTCATGATCTAATAGTTTTCTTTCCCTCCTCTTTTCAGCATTATTATTCTCCACAATTTTATCTTCTTTTTTTTCTTTTTTAAAGATTTTTTTTTATTTATTTGACAGAGATAGAGACAGCCAGCAAGAGAGGGAACACAAGCAGGGGGAGTGGGAGAGGAAGAAGCAGGCTCACAGCGGAGGAGCCTGATGTGAGGCTCGATCCCATAATGCCGGGATCACGCCCTGAGCCGAAGGCAGATGCTCAACCACTGTGCCACCCAGGCGCCCCTATAATTTTATCTTCTATATCACCTATTGGTTCTTCTGGTTCTTCTATCCTCATTGTGATTACTTTCAGTCTATTTTGTATCTCAGTTATAGCATTTTTTATTTCAGCCTGACTAGCTTTTAGGTCTTTTATCTCTGTAGCCAGGGTTTGTCTGTTGTCTTCTATGCTTCTTTCAAGCCCAGCTATTATTCTTATGACTGCTGTTCTAAATTCTTGTTCAGATACATTGCTTATATCTGTTTTGAGCAAATCCCTGTCTGTGATTGATTTCTTCTTAATGTTTCTTTTGGGGAGAATTCCTCCATCTTGTCATTATGTCTAAGTTTCTGTCTTTTGTGTGTTATGAAAGCTTGCTATGTTTATTGCTCCTGAGAGTAATGCTATATTATTGGCCTGGCACTTCAGGAAGTGTTTCTGGTGTATGCTTTGTGCACTCTGCTATTGTATTTTGGCTGCTCTTTCCCCCAGGCCAGTCCTCTGTAAAGTTCCTCCTTGCTTGCAGTGGGGAGTGTTTGGTATTTGGACCTTTAACTAGATGCGCTTTGATTTGTTTGTTAAGATAAGCCTGAAAAAAAAAAAAAAAGACTCTGCTTCAAGAAAAGAGAAAAGAAATGGGAACCAGAAAGCAAATAAATAAACAAAAAAGTATAAGCCTGATTCCCAAGAAAAAGAGAGAGAGAGAAAAAAAAAGCCTGATCCCAAAAGTGAAAAAAGGAAACAAACAAACAAGCCAACAACTGAAGAAAAAACTATAAGCCTAATGCCAAGGAAAAAGAAAAGAAAGTATTTTTAATTTTAAAAATAAAAAAAATATATTGGTAGGAGAAGGAAGGGAAGAATGAAGGGGAGGTAAACAGAAGGGGGAATGAACCACAAGAGACTGTGGACTCTGGGAAACAAACTGAGGGCTTCAGAGGGGAGGGGGTGGGGGATTGGGATAGGCCGGTGATGGGTGGTAAGGAGGGNATTAAGGAGGGCACATATTGCATGGTGCACTGGGTGTTATACGCAAATAATGAATCATGGAACATTGCATCAAAAACTGGGGATGTACTGTATGGTGACTAATATAACAAAATAAAAATTATTAAAAAATAAATAAATAAAAAATAAATAAATAATAAAAAATAAATATGAAATAAAAATAAAAATGAAAGATGGGAAAAAAATCTGTTCCTCTTTCTATTGGAGCTGAAGCTTGAGAGCACTCTATGATCAGTAGTCTTGGAACATGTGGGGAGGCCTGTTTTGGTCTTCTGAGGGAGAGGCCCATTGTGCTGGCACACAGTCAAACCTGCCCTAATAAAGATCCCTCATGAGGTGCGGGGGAGCAGGGTTTGGTGTAAGTGACTCCAGCCTCCACTGGAGGTGCTATGTTTCACGCTAAAGTCCAACCATACTTGGGGGGCCTGGGGTGTGGAAGATGACATTACCCCACCTCTTGTCCCAGGGAGGGAAACTCATAGCTGCTGCTGTTCAGGAGGCCCTCAAAGAAAAGTGAACAATTTCCTCTTCTGTGTCCCAGGCTTTCGCCAGACCCTGGCCTCAACCTGTCTGTGCCCAGCCACTAGCATGCCCAGGGTCATAGTTCTCCTGTGTTTTATCTCTGGCCAGTGGCTGGGATTCAAAACAAAAATCCTAAAGTACCTGGCAGGACAGAAGAAACTCTCAGTGGTGCACTGGGCACCTTTCTGTTCCATAAACACAGTCTGGAAACATTATATATTATATATTATTTCTTAGCATTAGTTTTCAGCTCTATGAAAATAAAGCATAATATTACTATCGGAATATTCCAGATGACTGTGAAGTTTAAGTAAGATAATATGTGAATGTACCCAGCAGTTAGTCTGGCAAGCATTTGAAAAGTACCCACTTTCTTTGTTCTCTCCACCAAAAATATCCCTCCATCTGTGTCTACTGATTAAAATATTACCACCTTCAAGGCCTAAATCAGATCCCTGATTTTTGGCTTCTGCACTCCCATTCGCAGCCAGTATTTAAAGTCACTGTATTCCCATGGATGTTTATAGAAGTTTTGTTCATTATTGTCAAAACTTGGAAACAGCTAAGATGTTCTTTGGTAAGTGAATGGATAAAAAAACAAAAAACAAAACCTGTGACACATCCAGCCATTGTACTATCATTCAGAGCTAAAAACAAATGAGCCATGGCCATGAAAAGAGATAAGTACATATTACTAAGTGAAAGAAGCCAATGTGAAGAGGCCACATACTATATGATTCTAAATAAATAACATTCTGAAAAAGACAAAACCACAGAGACAGTTAAAGATCAGTGATTGCCAGGAGTCAGGGAGGAGGGAGAGATGAATAAGTAGAGTACAAAAGTTTTAGAGTAGTGAGACTATTCATGATACTGTAATGTTGGGTATATGACGTCATTCAGTTGTTAAAACCCATAAAATGTACAACACCAAGTGTGGATCCTAATATAAAAAAAAATAAAATAAAACAAAAACACTCTATTGACTTCCATTCTACCATCATTGGATATAAGTCTCATCTAAGTGTGTGACCCTGGTAAATGGTACTACCTTGCTGATTTTCAGCTTTCATCTGTAAAATGGAATGATAAAATCTATATCTTAGAGGATTGTTGTGAAGATTGAATGAGCTAATGTTTTGTGAATTTTCAGCATGTGGCCTGGAACAGTGAAAGGAGTCGACAGATGTCAGCTATTATTCTTGGATACACATGGAAGACAAGATCCATATCATATTCTTAATTTATTTTGTGCAACATTACTCAAGCCTCATATTTGACTATGGAATGAAGGAATTAATAAAATAATGAATAAAGACTACCAAAGTCCCTGAAATATTAGCTTTCTAGCTCTCTGTAGCCCAAAGAAACTGTACAGAAGCATCTGGGCTTCATGAGAAAGATTACCAGAAAACAGGGAGAAGATACTTCTTTTACTCATATGAAAATAAACATGGTCTTTTTAATATCAAGAAAAGCAAAATCCTCAGATCCTCTCCAAATGCTAAAAGAGATGGGAAAATAGCAAAGGTCCCAGAGAGCTTCCATGTAAGAACAAGCTATAGAATAAAGCTTCTTCAATCTGGAAAGCCTGAAGAGCCCACATCATTCTCAAAGTATAGTCCTGATGTTTGAATGAAGTGGTCTCAGAAGTATGAGTATAAAAGGAATCATCTCCTTGATGCAAACAAGAATTTTTTTTTCTACTGAATTATTCAGTAATTGATTGAATAATATGATTGTCATATTATTTGGTGGTTTGACACAGCATCAACAATTACTGAGTATCTGTTTTATGGCAGGCATTAGATTCAAATATGAGAACACAAAGGAATAGAACAGACAGTTCTTATTTTGACAGTTGAGGAAATAAAACCCTCCCTCTACATAAAACCTTTGGTAAATGTCAATAGACAGTGTATCCCATAAGGTTCCAGAGAACAGAAAAATCACTGCAGGCTTTGGCAGCTCAAGGAGGAAAGACCTGGACAAAGGCCTTGAAAGAGAGAAAGGAACCAGATAAGCAAAAGACATTCTATGGAAGAAAAGTCTAGGAATGAGACTGTTCTTGGTATTCAAGAAAAATAATAAAGGGGCGCCTGGGTGGCACAGCGGTTAAGCGTCTGCCTTTGGCTGAGGGCGTGATCCCGGCGTTGTGAGATCGAGCCCCACATCAGGCTCCTCCGCTATGAGCCTACTTCTTCCTCTCCCACTCCCCCTGCTTGTGTTCCCTCTCTCACTGGCTGTCTCTATCTCTGTCTAATAAATAAATAAAATCTTTCAAAAGAGAAAAATAATAAAAATTCATTAAGAACTTACAACATGCCATGCACTAGGTTATTCTTATTCACATTCATTGCTTCATTTGCTGTGCAAAATAATCTTAGTAAGTATGAATAATAATTACCTATGTTTTGCAGATAGGAAAATCAGATTCAGTGTTGTTAAGGAATTGCTCACGAATAAACAGGTATTAACTTGAGTTTGGTTGAACTCCAAGTTCTTGATAATAACCCTTCTCTTATCCTATACTACCTTAAGAGGGGAAAAAAAAAAGCCCTATGAAAACATTCGTCTGATGGTCCAAGATTAATTTGAATTATTTTCATCATCAATACTGATCAGGGCTAATATATTAGGTTTTAGATAGTTGTTAAAATATTCAGATATATCTCAAAATATCCAGAAGTTCTTCAGAAAAAAAAAAAATCTCTTCAGCCAACTCTACAAGGTTGTCTGCATAGTACAAGTTGGCAAAACTTTTAGCTCAGCTCTGATTAGGTACAATTGTCCTGGCAAGGGGCAGCAGACCCATGAATAAGTATAAAGTAGGCAGCAAGCAGGTGCTGCAAAGAAGAGCCAGAATTAGGTCCTTTCTTGGCCTCTCTTAGCATCTTGAGCACTGACTTGTTCAAGAACATGGATAGGAAATGTCTGATGTCTAGTGTTTACCTCGCAGTCTGTACCATGTTCCCAAAAAGGTGATGCTTATTTAAAGAGCTCATCTTTGGAGAGTGTGAGTTTCTAATTCTGACTCATTGGGATGTGGCATGAGGCTGCCAACTTCATACTCATTTGGCAGTTGTCCTGGAGAGGGGCATCTGTGGCAGGAGTGAATGACACTCATCAGGGGTGCCTGGGTGGCTCAGTCATTAAGCGTCTGCCTTTGGCTCAGGGCATGATCCCAGAGTCCTGGGATCGAGCCCCATATCAGGCTCCTCTGCTGGGATTGTGCTTCTTCCTCTCCCACTCCCCCTGCTTGTGTTCCCTCTCTCACTGGCTGTCTCTCTCTCTCTGTCAAATAAATAAGTAAAATCTTAAAAAAAAAAAAAAAAGAATGACACTCATCAAATATGAAAGCAGGAAGTGGGCTCTGCATTCACTATGTGGGCCTTGCCCTTCCTCACTTGATATCAGGATGGTGTCAAGATCCTACATGGGAGTGCGCTGGGGTGTGAATCAGCGTTGGATGGTGGGGAAACAGATCTTTGATGGGGACTCCCCACTTCAGCATGCCACCTCCACTGGGATGTGAACCACTCCTTCCCCCACCTTGGGCTTCATGTCAATAGAGGAGACCTGAGAGATCATGAAAGCACAACATCACAAGCTGTCAGGGATGTTGCAAGGAGCCTGAAAAGAAAGACGGAATTTTCCATACTTGATTCATTACAACAGGCTGGGGACGTAGACTCTCATCCTGGTGCATTTAATGAGTCCTCAGTGCAAACAGCCCCTGACAAAGGGCCACCTCTTATCAGGGAAGTTCACACGCCCATTCAGAGAAAAAAAAATGGGAAGAAAGGGCAAAAACTGGTTCTTTGGCCAGAGAGACTTTCTCTATTCAGAAAACCTTATCCAAAAGGTGTATTTCTTTTTTTTAATAATAATATTTTTTTATTATATGTTAGTCACCATACAGTACATCCCTGGTTTTTGATGTAAAGTTCGATGATTCATTAGTTGCGTATAACACGCAGTGCCCCATGCAATACGTGCCCTCCTTACTACCCATCACCAGTCTATCCCATTCCCTCACCCCCCCTCCCCTCTGAAGCCCTCAGTTTGTTTCTCAGAGTCCATAATCTCTCATGCTTCATTCCCCCTTCTGAAAGGTATATTTCTTTTTTTTTTTTAAAGATTTTATTTATTTATTCGACAGAGTTAGAGACAGCCAGCGAGAAAGGGAACACAAGCAGGGGGAGTGGGAGAGGAAGAAGCAGGCTCCTAGCGGAGGAGCCTGATGTGGGGCTCGATCCCATAATGCCGGGATCACGCCCTGAGCCGAAGGCAGATGCTTAACCACTGTGCCACCCAGGCGCCCCATGAAAGGTATATTTCTTAAAGATGAAAATATGTGGCTTTGAAAACCTCTTTTTTTTTTTTAAAGGTTCTATTCATTTATTCGACAGAGATAGAGACAGCCAGCTAGAGAGGGAACACAAGCAGGGGGAGTGGGAGAGGAAGAAGCAGGCTCATAGCGGAGGAGCCTGATGTGGGGCTCGATCCCATAACGCGGGGATCACGCCCTGAGCCGAAGGCAGACGCTTAACCGCTGTGCCACCCAGGCGCCCCTGAAAACCTCTTTGAATAGTCTTTTGTGATTTAATAAACACAAAGAAAAGCCATTTTAATTGTCATCCGAACTCTCTCTTCCCATGGCTTCCAGCACATTTTTGCTGTAATCTTTCTCTTAATGTTTATTCTCCTCTCTACTACACAGCCCATACGATATCCTAAATGTAGCCTCCTCTCTCTAACCACTTCCACTCTTCCTGCCAAATATACTTAGTAATGGATATCCCTCAGCGAGGCACTTAATGACCCTCTCCTCTCTATCTCTGAGAACAAGAACTGTGGTTTCATTGCCCGAATGCTTAGCAGTTAACAAATTCCTAAGAGGACTCTGGGTATTCAGGTAAACAACCAAACGAAGCAAAATCATCCGTGTGATATGAGCACATTTTCAAAATTATAAGATTGACCTAATGCAACCAATTCTTTATATCTTCAAGTGAAAGATTTTCTTATATCAGGGTTTCCTTTTCCACATTAACTGGGGAAGTCCTCAAAGTACACTGACAGAAGGGTCTGCCAACTGATTTCCAAGAACTCCCTTCCTCACCTTAGTGATTGAGTTAAGTCTCCACCATAATATCCTTGTAGCAGCTTAGTCTCGCACCTGGAAGGGTCAGTTTATAATGTACCCACTGCATTATCATAAGTCTTACAATGCCTCAAACATAATGGTGTAGTAAATAAATGTCTGCTGAGCTAAGGTGAAACTTAGACCCTTAAACTATGCCCAGAACTTAGCCCCTTACGCTATGCGCAGACCTTAGCTGGTGGCTCCATAATCACATAATATCTGACATGGGCTCTAGCCAACACTATATATAGCTCAAGGTTTTTTTAAATTGCCCTGTTCATCCTTGAGTACAAAGGGAGTTGCAAAATTATTACAATCAATGTCTTTCTATTGGAAGTCACTCATTTGCCATCTCACTTGCTGTACAAAAAGGAAGGACTGTTGCTTTGGGAGGGCAACATAGTAGAGCAGTTAAGGCATTGGTCTGGGAATAGGACTCCTGGGTCTTGTCTTAAGCCAGAACAAGCCCTTTCCCTTCCTCAGTTTCTAATTTCCTCATCTGAATATCCCCCCTCAGTTAAACTGAAGGAATAAGCAGTACTTATTCACACTGTGGACTAAGCAATGCCTACAGACTCTTCCATGTCAGAGAGTAGGCAAATCACAACGTTCAAAAGAGAAATCCCAAGAGATTGGGTGTCAAGAAGACCTTTTGAACAGAAGATCTTTTCAACACAGTAAATCCCTCTACTGTAATAAAAGCAGCAGGCCTTCTCCCCAAGTGGCTCCCTCTGATGGTTAGTGAACAATCAAAAGTATCTCTGGTGGGGCGCCTGGGTAGCGCAGTCGTTAAGCGTCTGCCTTTGGCTCGGGGCGTGATCCCGGTGTTCTGGGATCGAGTCCCACATCAGGCTCCTCCGCTAGGAGCGTGCTTCTTCCTCTCCCACTCCCTTGCTGTGTTCCCTCTCTCGCTGGCTGTCTTTCTGTCATATAAATAAATAAATAAATCTTTAAAAAAAAAAGTATCTCTGGTTTTGTTTGTGCAGTGAAGCTCTTAGCCTCATTTGCATGAGCCTAAATAATCCTCAACCTGTATTCTGGTGCAAACTGAGATTGGTGACTGGTAAAAATCATCAGTGGGATGATGATGGTGGTGACAATGACAATGAAATTTTTAAACTAAAGCCTTCCTAAGGTGTGGTATAAAGATAAATAGGTAGGTTAGATGGATGGATGGATGGATAGATAGATAGATGATAGAAAGAATCATAAGCATAGGAATAGATGTAGATAGTGGAATATTATGCAGCCATAAAATGGATGAAATCTGGGGCACCTGAGAGGGCTCAGTCGGTTAAGCATCTGCCTTCAGCTCAGGTCATGATCTCAGGGTCCTGGGATCGAGCCCCACTTCAGGCTTTCTGCTCAATGGGGAGTCTGCTACTCCCTCTCACTCTCCCTGTGTTCTCTCCCTCTCTCTCTCCCTCCCTCTCTCTCTCAAATAAAAGAAATCTTTTTTTTAAAAAAAAAGGATTAATTCTTGCCATTTGAAACAACATGGGTATACCTAGGGGGTGTTATGCTAAGTGAGGTAAGTCAAACAGAGAAAGATAAATACCACATAATTTCACTCATATGTGGAATCTAAAAAACAAAAACAAATGAATAAACAAAAGCAGAATCAGAGCAATAAATACAGAGAACAAATTGATGGATGTGGGGGGATGGGGAAAATGGGTGAAGGGGAGTGGGAGGCACAGGCTTCCAGTTACAGAATGAATAAGTCACGGGAATAAAAGGCAAAGCATAGGGATTGTAGTCAATGATATTGTAACAGCATTGTATGGGCACAGGTAGTGAGCTTAGCAAGTGTATAGAGAAGTTGAATCACTATGTTGTACACCTGAAACGAATGTAACATTGTGTGTCAACTACACTCAAATTAAAAAATTTTTTAAAAAGAAAACCAAAGCCTTTCTGATAATGAATGGAAGAGAAACAAAGCACCTATTGCAAAATAAAAGTATGCTTGCTTTACAATCTCAGTCAAGAAACTAGGTATTGAAGCAGGTTGGTGGCTTTCTGTGAAAGTTCTTACTGAAGTTCTTACTGTACCCTACTTGGTTATCCAGTACTTCTCACACACTGTGTGATTGTTTCTTTAACTGTCTTGTTTCCCCACTGTGTTGGAAACTCTGGAAGGAAGACCATACGTTGCATACCACTGCTTCTCGGTGTCTGACAGGTAACCGTTACTCCATAGATATTGTTAAACAAGTAAGTGAATAAGTGGTTTATAGTGAATTAAATAAGTGTCCCCCCATCGGTGTCCACCTAGAACCTCAGAGAGTGACTTCATTTGAAAATAGTGTCTTTGCAGATGTAATTAGTTAAGTTAACATGAGGCCAACTAGATTAGGGTGAGCACGAAATCCAATATGACTGGTGTCCTCAAAGCAAGAAGAGAGGACACAGTGATACACACGGGGAGACGATCAGGCAGAGATGGAGGCGGAGCTTTGGGTAATGCAACTACAAGCCAAGAAACAACAATGACTGCCGGGAGCCACCGGGAGCCAGAAGGGCAAGGTGGGAGTCTTCTTGAGAGCCTTCAGAGGGAGCATGGCCCTGCCAACACTTTGATTTTGAACTTCTACCCTCCAGAACTGTGAGAGAACACATTTCTGTTGCTTTAAGACACCCAGTTTATGGTAGTTTTTTATGGCTGCCCTAAAAAACTAATACATTGTTGAATAGGTATTTGAAATAGTGAGAAAATCACTCTCACATTAAAGTAAATCTTTGATTCAGAGTGTGAT
This sequence comes from Ailuropoda melanoleuca, assembly GCF_002007445.2. NCBI lineage: Eukaryota > Metazoa > Chordata > Mammalia > Carnivora > Ursidae > Ailuropoda > Ailuropoda melanoleuca. The sequence continues at coordinate 77,045,735 of NC_048225.1, forward strand.
GGAACTGGAAAGGCCCAGGGAGATTATGCAGTCGAATCTCATTATTATTTTTTTTTAAATAGCAACAAAAGAGAGAAAATAAGGCTCAGAGAAATAATGAGTTGGTGCCCAAATTGAGGTCCCCTTTCTTGTCTATGAATATACCACACATGCAGTACTCCGTCTTATAAAAATAACCTATCAGGTATTATGCGACTGTTAAAGCTTCATTGATCATGTTAACAACATCTGCATAGGTAGATTTAACTCTCCTCTGAAAAAGAATCTTCTTCCTCAATACCAAGTCACAAATCTTTCCCTTAATTTTTCTTCAAAAACTACTGATGTCAGAAAAAGAAACAAATTTTAAAACAGCCAGACAAAATTTTTAAAGCTTAGCGTCATGAAGTCATGGCCAAGTGTTATGGAAAGAGACAGGACTAGAATTTAGACCCAGTCTTAGTTTCTTTTATTTTTTTTTAAGACTTTATTTATTTATTTATTTATTTGAGATTGAGCACAAGCAGGGCGAGAGGCAGATGAAGAGGGAGAAGCAGACTTCACACTATGCAAGGACTCGGATGCGGGGCTCAACCCCAGGACACTGAGATCATGACCTGAGCCAAAGGCAGATGCTTAATCAACTGAGCCACCCAGGTGCCGCACCCCCCCGCCCAGTCTTAATTTCTAATCCTGACTTTTCTACAAAAACCTAGGCAGGTCTCTCATGCCTCAAATTTCCTCGTTGCAAAACTGAACACAGATATCCGTCTAACTTCCTCCAAGGTTGTAATGAATTAGAAAGGACAAAAGTAGGGAAAAGATGTGCAAAAAATGAGGGGCTGTTATTGCGGGAGTGATACCCCTCAATTATCCCCCCAAAAAGAGCTTTGAGTTCCCAGTTTTTGTCATACCAGATACTGGGTCAGGTTAAGAACTTTCAGGGCGTTGGAAGCTGAAAACATTAAGCACCCAACACACGAGTAATTCAAAATATATTTTGTATTACTGCACTGTAAAATGTGTTTTACAGCTTATTTTATAACCCAACAGGTTTTTATATTTGCCCTTAATGACTGTTTTGCTGCTTGCTTAGAACATTTTGTGATATTGTTGTTTCGTACAGATATTTGTTTATGGTTTGTGTGGTTCTCCAGTCCCATGCCCTAGTTATAGCTACAGGGAAGCCCAGCTTTGAGGGTCCATCGTTTAAACTCATGGGACCCTCACTTCCCCACAGATACAGGGCAACACTTTGGGAATGATGGTTTTCTATCCACAAGTGCTTATTACATTAGTGTTGGGAGTATTAAAGTTGAGTCTATTTGTCCATTTTTCTATCAGTCAGAGTATGTTCTTAAGTAGTGTTTACATGTTATCAAAGCTAGACAAATTTATACAAATTCATAACCCACCTAAGGTTCATTTTAGAATGAAAAGTCTGCTGAAAGGAAAAATAATTTTTAATTATGCTAGTCATATCCCCAGTGTTTCCAGTATTGTGAACAAGACAACATGCCTTTTCCAGATGATTTTCTACCCGATTTAGCAACCAAGTCATTACAGAATTGGATGAACTATATCAAACTTAGTGGGGGGGAATGGAACAGGCCATGTTCTAACTATGTAATTTAGGTCTCTGAACCACCGTCAGACACTAACCCTAATAACACCATATACTACCTTCATAAATTCTCCTCTTCACCCTTTCTTCTCTAACGCAGTCATGAGCTCTTAGAAGTCTGCGTTCCAAAATGCTAGAATTATTACAAGGATTTGTTTGTTTGTTTTTAATCCTAAACATTTCACTAGCAAAGTCAAGCTTCATGAGGTTAAGGCTAACCTTAACTGTGGTATGGTTTCTGAGGTTTGAGTTATGAGGTGTTTGTCCATGTGGATAGGTGCCACAAAGTAAACATTTTAGTATTCCTCTGCCTATGGACGCATGTTCATGAATAATAATCATCTCAGCATTTACAAAGCTCAGTACCACAACATTCCCTCCTCACAGAAGCCAAATTCAAATTTTGGAAGTGATTAAATGGACGCTCTGGGAATTTCACAGAATTTACCCAGGGTCACAAGTTAGAAGGCTGGACTGAACGAGGAATCTGGTTCCTGGTCCAGCACACTGTCGTTTACACCCCAACAGCTCCTTCAGAAATTTGAGGAAATCTTTTGTAATTTCATATAAGGAAGTGTTTTAATTCCTTCGCTTGAAAAGGTGTGGATATCAAAAGTGTGGTGACAACAAAGCACAACAGCTATAGGACGTCAGGACCACAGGTTTCACCTGTGACTGGGGAATAATCTTTCTACTCTGTATTTCTGTTGTTTCCTTTAACTCACTAAATAGAACGTGAAAACAGCATTTTACATGGTTCCTCTAACCTTGCTACCTCCAGATTAACATTCATTTTCCATGAATTAAGAATCCCTGAAGAGGGTGGAAAGCTGCAGTTTTTATAAGATTAAAGGGCACACAAGTAATTGTTATTAAAAGAAATAGAATTGGAAGGGCAGAGTGGTAAGCCCTGGGCAAGGCTGGGTCTACTCCACGCTAGTAGCTAGGGACTGAGGTCAGAGAAAAGGAAGCGGGAGATTATACTCCTGGGTCTATACCGAGAGCCATTCTACTCACTTCCCAAATCTCCTGTGTGCGTGTATGTATTTGTTTCTATATCCATATACATATGTGGCATTTTCCAGCATGATTTCTGTCCAAATTACTCTGTCCTATATTGAGTGCATGGGTCAGCACACGTATCTAAATTTGTCGTTTAGAAAATATCACTACTGTGTAAATAGTGAACAATATCAGGCTCCCGACAGTGTTCATTCTCTTACACATGGATCGGCTCTTGGCTTCCTGCGGAAAGTTTTCTATCTTAATTCCTCAGGAGAGGAAAGTAGGCTTTCTTTAAAAAAATCGTAAATCTGAGAATGGTTAGTTTTACTGTGGTGCCCCCTAGTGCTGTAAGAGATTTGACTCACTCTCTTATTCGCCAACACACAGACCACAGGAGAGAAGCGAAGTTTGGAGAAGCGACAATTCTAGTAATTTTTCCTGTATTCTCTTTTGCATAGACTAGACTAAAGTGTGCTCCCTTAGCATGAGTCACAAGACCCTTTGTGATCTGCCCCCGCCTAGGTTTTCGGCCTCACCTTTTGCCACTTTCCCCTATGAACACTCAACTTCAACCACTCTGAACAAATTGCGGTTCTACCGAGGAAGCCTTCTGACCCTGTCCAAGGCCATCAGCTCTCTTGTCCATTTAAAGAATTTCCACTCCTCTTCTAATTTCGTCTGAAGCATTACCTGTTCCCCCAGCTTCTACCATCTCTGAGGTTCTGGGGTTTTATCTGTAAATAGACTATGTCTAATGCCTGCTGAAAAATCCGAAGATTCTATGTGTTTTTATTCGTACCTCCCCTGAAAACCTGAAAATACTTAATGACAAGCTCAGTTCAACACTTCAGATGTTTCTTTTTCATTCTCACAGAATTGCTTATGAAATGCAAACTCAGGTGTATTGGAAATCACTTATTTGCCCATCTGTCATTTAAAAAAAGAATTTCTAAAAAATGTGTTAGATTACACGGGGACACATTTAAATTGAGCTAATCTGAGATGAGATTTCTTCAGGCAGAAACACCTCTTTTTCTTCCTAATTGATACAAATAAATTCCAAGTTATAGCCTGAAACTTCACCAGGAAACTGTGAGTTCTGATTCTGGGCATCACTGGTACAGAACAGATCACTCATTTTCCAAGTACCCCCACTTCTGTTCTCCCCAACAGTAAAAGTGGTAAGAGTGTAAACCTTTCATTGTGGGATTTGCTGAAGAATTATCGCTAACAGCCCTCACGTATATAAAGTGCTATGGTAAAGGTGGTACAAATCTTGGAAAAGTCCTGGCTTCTAAAGCCCTGAGACATGTGGAGATAATTTTCTTTTTTCTTTTTGAAGATTTTATTTATTTATTTGAAATAGAGAGTTAGCAAGAGACAGTATGAGCGGGGAGGGGTAGAGAGAGAGGGAGAAGCAGTCTCGCCACCAAGCAGGGAGCCCAACGCAGGGCTCGATCCCAGGACCCTGGGACCATGACTTGAGCCCAAGGCAAATGCTTAACCAACTGAGCCACCCAGGTTCCCCATGTGGATATAATTTATGAAAGCTTCGTGCATTATAGGTCAGCTCTTTTCTTTTTTTTTCTTTTTTTTTAATTTATTTTTTTTATTATGATATGTTAGTGACCGTGCAGTACATCATTAGTTTTTGATGTAGTGTTCCATGATTCATTGTTTGCGTATAACACCCAGTGCACCATGCAATATGTGCCCTCCTTAATACCCATCACCGGCCTATCCCATTCCCCCACCCCCCTCCCCTCTAAAGCCCTCTGTTTGTTTCCCAGAGTCCATAGTCTCTTGTGGTTCGTTCCCCCTTCTGTTTACCCCCCACTCTTCCCAGCTGAAACTACAGATACAACTAGGAGCCTGACACTTTAAATGACAGGTCCCAATAAATATCCAAACAGTGTGTATTGGTTTTGGTGACAGAAACACTCAGTTTTATAACTCGTATCATGGACGTTCTTCTAGGGCAACCACGTCTCTCCCCTTTTGAAATAAGGCATTTAGCTAACCCAGAATAGATGTATAGATAAGTACATGATATATAAATAAGTACAGATTACAAATATACGTGCAAAATTTGTTTCCTCCAGTCCCTTCTTAAGAAGCAGGAAATTTGTAAGCTTAGACACAAATATCTATTTACTTATATTTTGTATATCTCAAATCCTCATACCCATTCTCATACATACATTCTATGTATGTATTCTAAAATACATACTCAAAGGATATTAAGCTGGAAGAGACCTTTCTGATCATGTGATCCAACTGCCTTGTGTTAAAATGAGTAAATCAAGGCCCAAAGAAGGAAGTTACAGGAGGAGTGGGTATGAACTATCTTTTTTTCTAGTATCTCAAAAACTAAAACTTCTGCTTTTGGGGCGCCTGGGTGGCTCAGTTGGTTGAAAGTCTGCCTTCGGCTCAGGTCATGATCCCAGGGTCCTGGGATCGAGCCCCACGTCGGGCTCTTTGCTCCATGGGGAGTGTGCTTCTCCCTCTCCCTGCCGTTCCCCCTACTTGTGTTCTCTCTCTCTCACTGTCTCTCACTCTCTGTCAAATAAATAAATTTAAAAATCTTAAAAAAAAATTCTGCTTTTCACATAAGTACATACAACTTAATAGAGTTGTGAAAAGACACAGGTTACTAAATAAATTTGATTGAAGGGAAAGTCCACTGTCAAATGAAGTTTAATAGTTATATTTGTATTTTTTTTACAGAGTTGTACATGTAGGCAGTTATTTTATAAAGCTGAAAGTTAGATCTAGGAAATAAGAAAAAACATGATTGTTCTCCAAATATGTTTTCCTACAATAAAAGAGATCCAGTGTAACTGGTCAAATGATCAGCATTTCAGCTCAATTTCACCCCTCAGTCACATCACTGGAATGTTATGTTTTATAAAAGTAGGGGTTTGATTTACTCACCACCAGCCCTATACCCTTTGACCAAAATTCCCATCTTATCAATGAGTTTAGGAAGGCTACCAGTCAACGTCTGTTTTTCAATAGCTACACTACACCATTCTGTCTCTCTCTCTCTTTCACACACACACACACACACACTGCCACCACCACTGTTTGATCAAATTCCAGGCAGAACACACATGACCCATCTATGTTATCCTTCCCCCTAATAGACTACATGAGATTAAATGTAAGGACCCATTGTGCTGCCCTGGGTCCTAACAGTACAAGAAATTATGTTAGCTACAACAGTCTAGCTAAGAAATAGGAAAAAAGAAATTAAATGTGATGTGAAGTGAAGAATTTCAAATATCTGCGCCAAAAAAATTCTGTACCCCGAGTATATGAGAGCACATTTCTTGAGCCAGCAGCTCTAACATACCTCCTATGTCTTTGCTTCCATTTCTGTGCCAGGACCAGAGAAAGCTAATTCTCTCCCAGAGATCGGCTCACTGAATTCTAGCATCCTGGAAACCCGCACTTAGCTTTCCCTCCAGGCTCTGTCACAGAGTCTCTGGGTGACTTGCCAGAAAGGACCCCTCTCCTTCTCAGCATCTCTTAGATATTAACAGTCTGGGTGGTCCCACCACCAGCTAGCTATATATCTGTTTCACCTTTTCCTCTCTCCTGCTCAGAGCCCCAGTGCAATTGTTGAGCCTTTACTGGGGCCATCTGTTCTGTCTTTCTATCACCCCACAGTGTAAGGAAATATGTAACACTGTGGTTGTCTGAAAAAGCACTCTCAGGGCTCCCAGACCTGGTGAATGCACTCAGCTGTTCTATTTTTGGTCATTCTCTTTGTTTTCTTCTCAGAAAAGCCTAATTCCGGTCTATGTCTTAGGCATCCTGCCATGGACACGTTACTCCTCCCCCATCCCTCCCCCCTAATCGCCTACTCTAATTTTATCCAAGGGGCTCTGCACAGAGAAGGAAATGTGTGACAAGACCAAGAGAGGACTGGCACATTGGTGTGCTTACTAGTCTGCAGACTTGACATGACACCAGCTACACTTCTGGAATTTAGGAACATGAGCCCTCTCTGCGGTACACTGATCACAACCACACTCCCACCAGCCTCTGTGCACCAAAAACCCCCACTTCCTGTAGACAAAGACAAGCCCAGGCATTGGTTAGGACTCTGCTTATCTTATCCTGGTCTAATTTGAGGTACCCAGTCTCCGACATGGCCATGAGAAATTTAAGTTCCCCTTATTTCACCTTTACCAGGGAGAGACTTTTCTAACCTAGTGACCTGCCAAGAAAACAAGGATTATCAGACTAGCCCCACCAAGGGAGCATGGGAAGATGATACATTTATTTTCTTTTCAGTGGAATCTCTTGCAGCCAAGAACATCCTTAAAGACATAATAATGTTTGTAGATACAAACAAGTAAATAAGAAAAAATAATGTAGAAGGAACCAGAACAAAGAGAAGGAAAAAGGGAAAGAATATCTTCATTAAGTGGGGGAAATGCTTAGAAAGATGATCACCCACTACAGGATGTACTGGACAAAGTAGAAAAAGACAAAGTGATATCTGTAAGTTGTGACTGGCACAGAAAGACTGAAAAATCATCTTTGATTAAATTATTGGAGTAAATATTTGGCCTTGTGTGGATACGCACGTGAACACACACTTCTCTGCCCTTAAAATCCATAGGTCAGCTATTTAAAGGACTTGATATTGGTACCTTCAGCATTCCTCAAAAAGCAAATCGCCCATGGGGTTTATGAATACAGTGGGAAAGTGGAACTGGTCCCTTTCTTATTTCCTTTTTATATAAATTCCCTAATCAGATGCTTACTAGCAGAACGGGTAAAGCAAGGGTATCAGTGACTCCAAGCTTCGAAGTGAGAGCTCATAAAGGAATACCAGGATTTTTACATTGCAAAAAGAAGAGGAAGAGGAAGAATCCAGAAGCAGTGCCCTTGCCCTACCTACCTCTGCTGTGCCCCACCACTGCCACTACTGAAAAGAAGGAAGGAAAGGAGAGACAGGAGGGTGTTTGACCACACTTTACGATCACTGAGGGGCAGATGGGGGCAATGAACAGTTTTGGCACCAGATTATTTCCAAGTGACTGGAGCTGCTGGAGCTGCCATCAGCAGGAGCTGGAGGAAGCAAAGTGCCCAGTGGAGCATCCATCTTACCTGGGAAGCATAGAAGTGCAGGCAGATGTAGGTGAAACACAGGAGCAGACCCAGCCCCTGAATTACAGCTGCCACCAGCAATAGCTTGTTCTTCTGGAATCTTCGCCCTGGTGTGTTTCCCACATTGTCGTCCAGGGGTTGGACCCCTTCCATCTTCACAATTTGGATGCAAGGAAGATGAAAACTGTGGCAAAGGGGAGCCTGAGGGAGACTGACCTCTTCTCCACAAAGAAGGAAATGAAGGGAAAACAAAGTTTATCAATCAGAAAATACTCAGAGGTCCCAGGACCAGAGATAAGAGGCAATTGAAAGCGCAGAACGCACTCTCTCAGTTTTAACACTGCAGCTTCTGCAGGCAGGCGGGGGAACTTCTTTGTGACTAATCTGAATTTCCCCTTTACTTTCTTTCTTTTTTTTTCTCTGGGCTAACAGGGAGTTGTTTTTGTGGCATTCCAGTTCTGATTTGAGTGACTGTGAAATGACAGTCATAAAAGTGTGCTAATTTCTTAATTTCTCATTGCACCAGTAACCAAATTGTGGGTCACTTGATAGAGATAAAAATCATCATCCGTTGATGTAGGAGTTCCTCCATCCCTTCCCTGAGGTGTCTTAAATCATAGAAGAGATTTGAGGAAAATGTTGGACTTAATTTCTCATCTGCACTTTATTGGGTAACTAAGCATTGAATCATTGTACAAATATCCATCCATATATATATATATATATATATATATAAGCACACACAGACTGTTCTTGAAGTGAAAGAGAGAAAAGAAGAAAATAAGATGGTGGTCACGTAGCAATAAAGGAGTAAGACCCTCTGGGGTTAGTCCATTACATTACAATAAATACTGAGCATCGACTATTGTCAGACACTGTGCTAGACGGCCACACAATCTTTTTCCCATTTGATCTCTTGAGGCAGATTTAGTAAACATTTACGTGATTAATTTAAAGCATAACAGAAAAGAAGTGGAAGAGTGTCCTGACTTTTTTCCCCTTCCTTCCACTTTTCCTTTTCCTCTTACATAATTTTTGCACGAATGAAGAAATGAACAGGTTGTAATAGACTGTTCCTTCCTTTGCGGTCAGGGGTGGGACTCAGAACTTGGAAAGTAAGAGTATTCTATCAATAGATGGACACTACTTACCCTTGGCACTGAAATAAATGCTATAATGAAATAAATGATGAAATTATTTATAATGTCAAGTCCAGATTGACAAATATCTACCGGATACATAGTAAACCCAGTGCTGTACTGGGGGACATGGGGGTGCTGGTGAGGGGGGATGTATCTTCTGTGGCCAAGTAGGTCTCTCTAAGCTCCCCGTGAGCCGTTCAACAGATATTTAAAGAAAGAAGGGAGGAAAGACTATTTTGATATCAACAATATGAAATGCTATATCAGCTTAATTTTATAGACAATGAATATGAGACATATTCCAAAAAGAAACAGTTTGTGGAAAATAGAAAGTACTTTTATTATTACAGCATAAATCGAAGAAAGTATGAATTAATATCCTCATTATAATCATTATGCCTTGCGCTTGCAGGACACTTTGGTCTTCAGAAATTCAAGTTGTCTGGAAGATAAGGTAACACTTTACCATAGACTCCAAGCCAAAATTTAAAAGCCAAGTTCCACTGAAACTTATCTCTAGCTAGTTATGCCTATGAACAAAGTATGTGTAACATGCAGGGTGTGGAGGGGGAAGAAATGAAAGAAAAATCAGTGTATAGAGAGCCCAATTCTTGTGTAATAGCTGGTAATCATAAATAGATGTTAAAATTGGTAACGACTTACTCATTTATTTTCAAAACCCAACTAAAAGAGTCAAAGCCTAAAATACCATCAGAAACTATAAAGACTAGCTGGAAAAGATCTATGAAAACTATTAATGCTGAAATCATAGAAAATATTTTTAAATGACTGCCAAAAGAATGGAAAAAAATAAACATTTAGTGTATGTACTTAGGCCCGGAGCCACATCTCTTCGCATTATTAACATCGTGGTTTCTATGAAGAAAAGCTACAATTACTATGTTTTAAGCTTCCATGTTTGTGTTGTCCCAAGAGAGCGCAGGGCCGACCATTGCAATGTGTGGGCCTGCAGCGCACCTCTCACCTCCCTGTCCGGGTCTCCAACACCGTATTTTGCCTCCGTGTGATGTTTTGGTTGAAGTTCAAGTGGTGGCATACATTGAAACATTTCTTTTTTTATTGAACACATTCTCACAGCTTCTTCACGTTCTTTGTGGGAAGCAGAGGAATAGACCCAGAAAAAAATAAATATAAATTGGCCTGGAAGTTCCAGGCAAGCCCTTTTGACAGATGACGTCGTCACTTCAAAGTTGGGCTGGCCTGGCATTTGGGACAAGTGAAACCGCTGTCTGAGACATCACCCATGGTTCGATCTCAGGCAGACGAGCAGAGTCCTCCAGCTTCAAAGCAGATGTTTTCAACCAGGTCGAGTATGTTACCCGAACCTCTGTGCCGTGTTGCAAATCTTCTCACAGAGGTCACACACACACACCCGCCAGAGCAAGCCAGCCTTGGAAGGAAGCTTCAGACTTCACTCCAAGCAATTATCTTCCCATAGGTCTTTGACCTCTCAGTGAATGGCCATTTCAAGATTACAGAAAACTATGGAAAATAAAAGGCTTTGACAACTGACAGAATACCTCATGCTTAGAAAGCAGCAAAAACTTAAAAAAATTTTTTTTTCTTTTTTTGGCGTGTGTGTGGTATTTGTCTTGTGCTGTTCTATTTTGGTTTTTTTGGTTTGGTTTGGGGGGAGTTGTCATGGTAAAATCTGGCTTTTCATTGGTTTCTAAGTCATTTGTCTGTTCGACCAGCCGGCATACTGGTGTTAGGGGAACGACATGAACAAAACACGTTCTCAGTCCTCAAGGACGTCATAGACAGTAAGTCAGGACAGTCACAGGTGGGAAAGGAAGAGCAGTAGTAGCCAGACAGGGAATGAAGGAAACACACGCAACCTGGTGAAGCTTCTCGTGCATTGCTGGTTTGGGAACTGCGACTGGAGAGGAAGACTGTGAGCGAGAGTGGCTGGGGAAGAGGCTGAGAAGCTATCACAAATGGACTTTTGTTCCAAGTTAAGAACTTTGAACTTTATCCTGAAGGTCCTGGGGAAACAAGGAAAGATTTGAAGCGGAATGTGAGATGGTGACATTTTAGAAAAGTATCTCCTTGAGTGAAATAGAAATGGCAGGGAGGGGTCACGGGGATCAGCTGAGGGACTTTTCCAGGGCGCCCTGTGCCAGCTGAGGAGAAGAGGGTGGTCTGGAGCAACCCCCACCCTGAGCTGTCCCTGTCTTCCATCCTTGAGCCGGAGGCTTTGCCCTACAGGAAGGGCTATCTTTCCGCAAAGGTGTGCGTGGCTTCCCAAGCCCCAAGGGAGCAAAGAGCCGAGTCCACCCAGATAAAAACACCCTGAGCTAGCACCCTGTTCTAATTCACACAAAGACAGCACTATGAGTTGGGGTGGTCCTGAGGGCTTGCAATTATTTAAGTGATAATAATAAAATCCTAAACTGAATCAGAGAGAAGATATTTACAGTGGCTATTAACTCACCAAATGTTTTGAGGTCCTATTCTATGCCAACCTCTAAGCATACAAAAGGAGTCATAATTAAGCTCTGTCCTGGGACAGGTGACAAATTAAGATAGTCGGTGATGGAAACAAATGCATGTCAAATGTCAAAAGCCTTATTTGCCATCTGCCTTCCCAACCTGCTCTAGATCCTAATGTCCTCATTCTGGTTAATGTTTCAGCACTCTAGAATCTCAAAACCCCAGAATCAGCTTTGACTCTTCCTTGGTCCCGATCAGTCAAGCTTTGTAGCACTATCCCTGCGATGAGACTCATACTTTCCTCCACTTTGTCTTCCTTACTGCTTCTGATCCAAGTCCTTATTACACCTCACTTCAACTCCCGAATGAAACTGCCAGCTGTTCTTCCAATTTCCAATCTCTTTGATCTCTAATCCATGCTGCTTTGGCAGGCTCTTTAAACCCAGTGATGACCAAATCCTGTCCAGGGTCTCCATCTCAAAAAAGATGCAGCTGAAACTCATTAGCTTGATATTCGAGTCACTGTGTAATGGGACCTCAGGTTTCATATTTCCGCTCCAAACTTATCTCCCTCTGTTTCTTGGTGATTTCTGATAGTCGCCGTGCCTCAAATATCCTTACCCTCCATCTCTAGCAATCAAAGCCTACACACTACGTACACATTTTCCATGAAGGGCTGGCTGTCTTGTGAGGCATTGAGCTTGCAGTGTTGCCAAAAAAACTAAACAAAAACCCAGAAAGAATCCTGTTCCAGGAATCCATCGAGTGGGACGGGTTATATGAACAGTAGTTCCCGAAGCCTAGTTGATCATCAGAATCATGAGGACAGCTTTTGAGAGATTCAGATTCCTGATCCCTTCACTCTAGAAATTCTGATTTGAGAAGTTTGGGGTAGCGCCTTATGAATCTGTATTTCTAAAACATTTGATAAGAGCCAGATTTGTGAATCTCCCCAGATGACCGCTTAAGGTCTCTTTCACTATTACATTTCAATGATAAGGAGCCTCCCCTGGGCCTCCCAGAAGAATGCAGTTGTTCCCACCCCTGTGTCGAGAGCATTTATCATGATCTCTCTCGTGTCATAACAATTTAAATCTATTTCAGGCTCCTCCGTGATGTCGCATGATCCTGAGGTTAAGAGTCTTGTGGAGCGCTCACTCTCAGGGCCGAAATCGTCTTTCCATAAATATTTACCAAATTAAATTAAATTTGCTTGCAATAGATCTGAAGTGCGCTATTTTCAGGACCAGAAAGAATGAAAGTCTAAACAAAACTGAAAATGGCACTATTAAATACAGAAGTTTCCTGATAGCTGGACTTTGGTCTTAGATGTGAAAGATTAGCAAACCTGAAATGTGTACTTTTCATTGAAACCGGATGTACACCATTATTTCACATGCAAATGTGAACCCTTCTAGTGATATTTCGTTGGGGTTTCAGACTCATTAGCCCCTCATCTTGTCAACCCCTTTTCTTCTGATGCTGATTTCCCCTTCATTCTTCATATTTGCTACTTTTCTTTATCTTGAGTTAATCATTGGCAGTTATTTTAGAGCGTGATGATAGATTCTAAAACTTAGTGGCACAAAACAGCCACAGAAATTTTTCTCTCTGTGGAAATATGCCCAGGAAGTATTACACCATTATGAGAAGAAAATATCTAGACACAGCATTACTTTTTAAGTTGTGTACAACATGTGGCACCACCAAGAATATATAAAAATTTGTAAGGAGATCTTTTAAGACATAACAGTATAGGCAGTTTTCTTTTTTAAAGAATCAACTTTATTGAAATATAATTATAGACAAAAAATCCTTTTTCCCGTTAAAGTGAAAAATTAGATGAGTTTTGGCTGAAGATACGAGTGAAACCACCATCACATACAGAGCCCTTATTCACACCCAAAAGATAATTTTTCTTTCAAAAATAATCATTCTAAAAGCAAATCCAAACAGAGTACATAAGAACCTCCCTCCTCTTTCCAAACTGCATTTAATTGGGTATAAATTGGAATTCATGTAAACTAGTGATTCCCAGCAGGAGGCAATTTGGCTCCCCCAGGAGTCAGTCCTTTGGCCATGTCTGGAGACATTTTTGGTTGTCTGGACTTGGGGTGGGTGTTACAGATATCTGCTGGGTAGAGCACAGGGATGGGGCTAAACATCCCACAAGGCACAGAGCAGCCCCCACTACAACAAAGGATTAATGGTTTAAAATGTCAATAGTGCTAAGATTGACGAACCCTGGTATAGATCCATTTCCATAATTGACCATGAATGAAGCAATACAGTACTCACTCTCTGAGCATTGCATTTGCTTATTGTCCTGCTTAACATGCCTCTCCACTGCCCAGAAACAAATCTATAAGGAGGGTACTATTTTTCTACCCATTTTATAATTGAGAAACTGAGGCTTAGTGAGATGAACTAACTTGGACAAGGTCACGTCGTAACCTTGTGATATGGGATATGAATCCAGGTCCTTTTTCTCTGAGGTCTGTTCTTAAACTCTGTGTGATACTATTAATTTTTTTTGAAGATTTATTTATTTATTTGAGAGTGAGAGAGAGCAGAGGGGAGGGTCAGAGGGAGAGGAAGAGAGAAACTCAAGCAGACTCTGCACTGAGAACAGAGCCGACGTGGGGCTCTATCTCACAACCTGAACCAAAACCAAGAGTCAGATATTTAACCAACTGTGCTACCCAACTGCCCTGAAACTATTAATTTTTTAAATAAAAATACAAGCTCTGTGTCTGGCGCACTTAGTAAGCAACCAGTATATCTAAGCAGATGTTAACATGGCCAGATTCACAAGCCACTAATTCAGTAACAAAATAACTTATCAGTTGGATCTGATTTTTTCCCAAATTGTTGATGAATAGAATACAAGCTCATATTTCTTACATGCCTTCTGTGTGCCAGGAACAACTCCTCCGAGTTTCATTCAATCCTTCTGGGAACAACCATACATGGTTATTATTAACCACATCTTTGAGATGAGGAACCAGAATCTCAGAGTAACTTAACCACAACAGTGTTGGGATTTAAACCAAGATCATCTGGGTTTGTCTGTTTGCTTAACGGTTCCAAACCTTTAATAGCTGACGGTATAGACTAAAACCCTGTGTCCCGCCACAGTTCGCTGTTGAAGCCCTAACCCCCATATGATGGTATTTGGAGACGGAGGATAATTAGTTCATGAAGGTGGAGCCTTGTCTGATAGGATAAAGGCCTTTATAAGAAGTGTCACTAGAGAGCTTACATACTCTCTCTCTCTCTGCCAATGAGGGATACAGTGAGAAGACAGCCACAAGACAGGAAGAGAGCTCTCACCAGAACCTGACCATGTTGATTCCTTGATCATGGCCTTTTGGCCTCCAAACCGTGAAAAAAATAAATTGCCATTGTTTAAGCGCCCAGTCTATGGTATTTTATTAAGGCAGCCTGAACAGACTGAGAAAACTGAAAATTATAAAAAGCATACCACAGGAGCATTGTTTCTTGAACACTTTCTTGTTTCTAGCTCCAGATACATGCACTCTGTGATAACAAGGGTTTTATCCCGTCTTCTTCAATGTACTTCTAGGGAGCTCTTTTCTGAATGTACTTCTAGTTTGGAGCTAGAGTAAAAGAATCTATAAAATACACTGAGCAATGTTTCTAGACAGAGGAGGCCTTCAGTAGATGTTGTAGTGTGATTTTTTTTTTTAATCTGTAAGGGCATTTTAGTGTTTTTTCTTCCACTGCCATATATGTTCATTAACCTCCTCTTAAAGCTTAGGTCTGATCAGCAATCTCTCTCTTTTTTGAAGGTAGTTTTCCCTTATCTCCCTACCCTCAATACCACTGTATGGTTTATTCACTCATTTCCACCTCCCTAAGCTGTACTAATAAGTCCTAGGGATATGTCCTTTCTGCAAAAATCACACACACACACACACACACACACACACACACACACACACACACAAACCCCTGCAACTTTACACAAATCAGTTCAGGGAATTCCTCCAGGCCTTTCCTTCCTACTTTTTGCTGTGTTCCTTGGTGCTTTCTAGGCTCATTCTGAGAAAGCTGGATTAGTCTCTTTTTTTTAGCACCAATTACAGTCTACCCTGTGTGAGAGTTCTGCACAGATGTGCCTGTCACCCACTGGGGAAGAGGGTACACGCCTTAGCCATTGTCATATGCTCCTCCTCCCCCCAGAACTAGTCCATGGTTGTGCTCAGTACAGGGACTGAATTCAATTGGATTGAGGGCTATAGTTTTATTCCAGTTCTTTGGAGCTTCTACTGTTCTATCCTCATACCCTTCTAATTCCATGATTCCCTGCCATTCTTTGATTCCACTGGGCTTATTCTTGACATTCTGTGCAAAGTCAAAAGACCTGTATGCACATAAAAGCTTTACTACTTCCTATTGGATAAACTATTTAACATCACAGCCTTCATTTAGTTATTTTTGATTAATCAAGAGGTGATAGATAGATGATGGATAGATAGAGAGATGATAGATAAATAACCTTGTAATTAGGATACTGCAGCTGTCATTTAAAAAAAGAAAACACTACAGTATGAAGAAATTTACAAATGACTAAAATAAAGTTGTATCAGAATTAAGAGACAACTTGAAATGGGGTTGCTTTTCTTTCTTATAGAAACATTATAATAAAATGATAACAAAAAAAAAGGACAAATAGAATACAGTGCTAAGAAGAGAGAAACTGATACAGAGTAGCATTCAGTAATTGTTAGTTGTCATTCATAGTATCATTATTGTACCTTGAAATTGAGCATAGTAAGAGTGTTTACATCATGGTAATTGGTAAACACTACAAATTGGGACTTTTTTTTCAGAGAGAACTCTTTACCAGCATATCACTGGACTAGTGCCACGTATTGAAATGATAATATTTTGGATCTATTAGGTTAAATACAACATTATTATAATTAATTTCACTTGTTTCTATTTGCTTTCTTTATGTGGCCACTAAAAATTTTTAGATTACATTGTGAAATTTCCAGTGGATACTGTTGGGCTAGATAGATCCTAACCCACGTGGTAGCCTGACCCTGTCACATTCCACAATGTGGTCCCAAGTATTTCTAGGCATTCCAGGGAGAGATCAGATGCTCCACAAATCAGTCTAGATTAATGCTTTTCTTCTTTGTCAGCAGTTCTCTCCTTGAACCATTGTTCCTCCTGAGTCTTCAGGCCCCTTGCATATTTTAATCACCTTGACATTCCAGACTGACCTCTCTAGGTCCCTGTTCCTATTGGCTGTGGGTGAGGTCCCCTCCATAGTTACTACAAATTTCTACTGGCAGCACCCAGTAACCCAATATCGTTATCTCAAGGGCCCCTCCATGCTTCATCTCAGTTTCCAGGTGACAAGGGAAGGTCCAACTCAATGCCCTTTGATGAAAACATTCTAAAGCTCCTTATACACAGTAGCTCCCTCTTCCTTGACACTCTCACTCTCTCTCTTTCTAGTTACTACAGATCTCATCTTCTGTTCCTGGCCCAGACATAGGGAACAAAATTCCCCTAACATACAAAAAAACTACCTTTGATGTTTCCTAGCTGCCCCCACCTCTAACCTGCACATTATAGTAAATAAAGCTCCTTCATAATATGTGTAAAATGTGGGATTCTGTTATTGCAAGGTTAGTAAAAAATATTTTTCATTGGTGTTATAGTTACTACTTAAGAAAAAAAAACCAAGAACATTCTATATGTTTTATTTTTCTACTTGTGTGGGAGATGAATTAATACTAGCAACTTATATAAGCAGTAGGACACAGTAATCCAGGCAAGATGTGAAGCCCCTTGACTACTAGGGTTGTTGCAGTAGGGATTTGGACAAATGATCAGATTTGGGATGTATTTTGCAGGTCGAGCAATAAGACTTACTGGATTAAATATGACAAGTGAAGGAACTCAAGGAATCAAAGACGATTTCTGGATGACTTGAATGAATCGCTATGTATTGGTGCCATTGACTGAGTTAAGAGGAAGACAGCAGAGAAGCAGATTGGAGAGGCAGTTTGCAAATCAGGGGATCTGCTTTGGACAGCTCCTCATTTAAGCACCACAGAGATGCTTAAGATGACTCCAAGAGTCATTTTATTCTTCCCATTTTACAGATGAGGAAACTAAAGCACAGAGAGGTTATATAACAAGGTTAATAACTTGGCTGACTCACCCCATGTGATATCCTCCTTCACACAGCAGTGTAGAGGTTAAGATGGCTGAGTCCTAACCCCAGAACCACCATTGGCTAGTTGTGTGACTCTTTGACAAGACCTTTAAATTCTCTAAGCCTTGACTCTGTCCTCTTGAAAATGGAACGTTTCCTGCTCAGGGTTTGAGTAAGAGTCAAGTGCAGCAAGATAGGCAATTTGCATGACGTAACATGTAGTAAATGTGTGGTAGGTGTTAGCTAATGTTATAGTTGGTCATCTCCAAAGCTAGGACTATTGTAGCATTATGATCCTGGATTACTCCTACTAAAAGAACCCATCTGGGAGGTATATGTTCTCCCTCCAATTGGCCTTCAGCTTTGACCCTAGTTTTGTTTCTCATTGTCAAGACTGCATTCCAGAATGAGAACCCAATTGCCTATGCTGGATACTCTCTGACTTCTAAAAATTAGGGCAGGGGAGAAGCCAGTGAGACATGAAATAAAGCCTGATTGAGTAAAGAAAACATCAGAGGCAGAAGACAAGATACAAAAACTCCACTGAAAGGGTCTGAAATGACCAAAGAGAAAAAGTCCCAGCCTTAATCAGGGAAAGTTAGTTGTCTCAGTGAAAAAAAAAAAAAAAATAACCACACACGATATAATCAGGCAGTAAAGATCTTGATCCCGGAAAGCCAAAGGTGAAGAGTAATCAAGAGCATTTCCCCCACACTGACCTCATAGGAAGAACTGATCCAAAATTGGCAAAATTGAGAGGTTTAGCTTAAATACCTGGAAAATTCCTTCCCTGAGCCTCCCCCCCAGGTGCAGCAGCTTCTTCCACCATCCCATTGTACACCCTAATATCAGAATGCGCCTTCTCCCTCATGGCACTCCATCTGGTAAGAAAATACAGCAGTGGAAAATCAATGCCAACTGAAGTGGGGGTACCCTTCCAAACAGTCACCAAATGATGCCTTAGTTATTGAATAACTTCTAA
The DNA here is from genome assembly GCF_002007445.2 of Ailuropoda melanoleuca. NCBI lineage: Eukaryota > Metazoa > Chordata > Mammalia > Carnivora > Ursidae > Ailuropoda > Ailuropoda melanoleuca. Next base: position 77,064,244 of record NC_048225.1, read on the forward strand.
AGGTAAAATGAGGACATGATCATTAAGACTGGTATGAAAAGCTGTCAGAGAAAGCAAGGCAATTCAGCCCCATGCCAGGCAGGCTCTCTCTAGGTTGGATCCTAGCTACAATTCTGGGATGTGGTCTCTGGTTCCTGCAGTCTGGGAAGACAGTCTAGTATAAGGATTAATAGCAGGTGCTTTGGAGACTGGCTGCCTGAGTCTGAATTTCAGCTTGCCTCAACCTTTTCAGTAATAATGGAAAAATTATTGGAGTAATTGGACAGCTTAACTTTATTAAACTTTGGTTTCCTCATTAATAAATGTGGGAACGAATATTATCATTGTATAGGAAAGGTGGGAAAGAGTACAATAACTTAACAGGGTGACTCTAAGATGTCAGTAAGATAATGTCCCTAAAACACCTGGCACATAGCCTTCAGTGAGCATTTACACTTATTCTGTCCGTATCTGGAGGTTCATTCTGATTAGAGCAGGATTTCTCAGGAAATGAGTCTTTTCAGAAACAAACAAACAAACAAAATCTGCCAGGAATTTCTTTTTAGTCCGTTTCTTTGCTTGCCCCCATTCTAGAGAAGAAGATTTATTGGGCACCCAATAAGTTCCAAAAATAAATTGCTAAAGAAAATAGTGGGGAAACTATTGCATAAAGTCCCAAGAATTAAAAAAATCGAGACAGGAAGACTAGACCAAGGTGGATTTCAGAAGTTCACTGGAAGGGATGAATCAGTGAGGAGGGCTAAGAAAGGCCAACTTTCATATGCTTATGGAGGTTAGGGGCATTTCTAATGTCGTCCCAATGTTGAGCTTTGATTTCCTCCTGTACGTTATTTTGATCCCCCTTCTTCCTTTTCCCAAACATATAAACTCCCAGATGACCAGAAAATCTGTGTTGGCTGGAAACAAACAGGAAAGGCAAGGAGGGAAACTCTACTGTATGTCTGTGTCTTATCTCAGCAAGAGCTCCAGGGGAAAGAATAGGCTGTGCTAGAACACAGAGAGCTGGTCAGGTAATCCTGGGGACCCCAGACAGTGAAGAAGATACAAATAAGGGGGTTGCCTGGGGAGATGCCTGTCAGCTCTTCAGCCACTCTGGAGGGATATGCCCCAGCCCAAAGCCCCCAGGTGATTTCCCCTTCAGAAAAGGCAGCTTGTGATTATGGCTAGCGTGCAGGACAGGAGGGCAGAAAGCCGGAGGTAGAACTAGGGTGATTAATTGCCAAATTGGGATGCTTTGTGAGTGAAAGGGAAGACTATTCAAAACTACTCAAAATAATGTTGGGTCAACAACACGCACCAGGACTGTCCAGGCAAGCCAACACACGACCCCTCCTCATCTGTGTCCATTGTCCTAGTCTAGGTACAAACACAAAACTAGAAAAGTAGAAGATGGATGCTGAGGAACAAAGAAAAAAGGGTGGCTAAGTGATGGGGGAGGAAGGAAATGTCTTTAAAAACACTATGATATGCCAGGCCTATGTGGAGCATGTCATGTTCATGATCTCATTTATTCCTGGCAGAGTGGGAATTTTAGGGAAGTGATGTAGCTGGTATGTGAACTCGGGACTCTCTGATGCTGCACTCCATCCTTTTTTGCCCCATGCTACCACCCTGGCCCCAGCACTCGTCACCACAGTGGTGATCATAGTGATGACTGTTGTTCTTATGGAGTATCTGAAAACTCCATGAGATGCTTTATATATGGTAGCTCATTGCAGTCATCAAAAACCTACAAGGCAATGAGGAGACAGAGGCTCAGAAGGTTAAATAACTTCCCCAAGCTCATACACCAGTAAGTACTGGAGCCAGAATTCAAACTCAGGTCTGCTGGCTGCAGAGCCAGTGTTCTCATTCGCTAGGCTATAGAAAGAATGACACTATTAAACTGAGCACAGGGGCGGGCCTGCAGCTGTGCAGCATGAGTAGCTGAGGAGAGAGTGTAGCCACGAAGCAAACTTTGCCACTCAAACCTTGGCTCCAGTTACACCTGTCCTCCCTGCACAAGACACTGCGCCCACCATGCTCTTCGCTGCCCTTTTGCAATTAACTGACCACACTGTTCTTTTATCTTACAATCATCTGCCCTTCCTCTCTGCCTACCTATAATCCTAGCCTTCTTCAGGGTTGTGCTTTATTTCTGCCACAGTGTTTTATTAGTACAGTTCTGCTTCCTGCCTGTCCTGGCTGTCATTTTTCTTTACAAGGAGACTCTAAGCAACTTTCAGAACTGTGGCTCTTTCTCCCTTTGATATCCCACAGCAGCTAAGAAGCTACCGTCATGTGGTAAGAGGTGGGCTGAATACCACTGCGTTCAGTTGAATGTTTACATAGATCTCTACCCCTGACCCTAACATTGAAAGAGGAATTCCCCAGGACAAACAGAAGTCACTCTTTCTTATACATACACATCTCTAAAAAATTCACTGAAAATGAACAATCATAGCCATTTAGTCATTAACTTTCTTCTTCCTCACTTTGAGCCAATCTTTCAAATTGACTTCTCTAACGTGCGCATGCTCGACCTTGCTCTTGAGCCAGAACTTTTAGCAATGCACCAAAATTCACTAGTGTAGGGAAAGGGCTGAAGTGTTTCTCAGGGCCTGGCATGTATATTTGCTTGAAGTACTTTTTTTTTTTTTAATGAAGGAGGCCTAGATGAATGATAGCTGTCCCAGCAAATGCCAGGTTAGAGCCCAATAATTTCTGGGTGCCGGAATTTAGGTGCAACCAGAGTGAAAAGAGGAACTATGAAGTGAAATTAAATTGCAACTGCTCGGACCAAAATACACGGGAGTTAAAAATAGAAACACAGAAATGAGGTTTGTTTCAATTCTCAAACAGAGAGATCGTGGATGGAGAATCACATCAACTACATACGTTCTGTAACTGTAGTTACAGTTCTGTAACCGTAGTAGTTACAGGACAATTAAGAGAAACAAGAACTTTCTAGTCATTTTACTAGAAAATAAAAAGACAAAACAAAGGTTGTTAAGCACCTAGTCTAATAAACCCTTGTTCATTTATTTCTTTAAATAAGTTCATTTTATCTGACTTACAAAATATGAGTAATAATGATATGGCATTCTTTTTAAGTTAAAGAATGAATCAAGTATTGATTTGGATGGGCATAATTTATCAGACCTAATTATACATCACGGTACAGAGAGTGCAACACGACTTCATGTTTTCTTCAGAACATGATCACAGAATCAATTTTACATTGAGGCAGATAACTAGTGGTCCCCACAAGTCTATTCTCTTATGCTAGGCCCTTTGCCATCCAGGCAGAGACCACTTTCTCGACTTCACTAGCAGTTGTGGCCATGAAATTTAGTTCTCATCGATGGAACATGAGAGGAAGTGATATAAACATATATCTTCTGTTATCACTTGCTTAAAAGGAAATTGCTTGTTCTGGACTTCCTCTCTTTCCCCTTCCTTTTAACTGAAACATGGATGAGCCACATGATTTATCTCTGACTGCACAGGTGAGCATCACCCTGGGAGAACACAGGGCACAGGAGGGAAGGAGCATGCACCCCAACTGACCTCGCAGAGCTGGACTGATATACGAGAGAGACATATCTTTCATCTCAAATCACTGTATTTTGAGGACCATTTTCCAGCATCTCAGGTTTTTCCATAATCAGTACAATTAAAGAGAGATCCATCTATTTTCTCAAGGGCTCTTTTAACCCTTGTATTTCAGAATCATTCTCCTTTAAATCATCTGATCATGCTACCATCTTGGTTGATTCCCTCTTCTTCAGTTGGTAACTGATCTGAACCAGCCAGAGCCTCCTTTTTCAAACACTTTAAGTGTGATTCTCCAATTGTACTTTCACAGACTCAATATCTTGACTCTCTTGCAAGATTTGCAGTTTTATTCATCACTCAATTTACTTTGCATTCAAATGTTCACAGCCACAGAGTTAGAAAAGATGGAGAAGGATATTTATGTGGGGACTAATTTCATTATTAGCCAATTCATTAGTGAATATTTTATGTTGTAAAAAATTTTCTTTCTCTGTACAATCCAAGATCAGGGCCTCAGATAATGTTACCTCAGTGCCAAATCATCATACCTGAGAAGATTTTCAAAAATTATTCAGGAAAAGGAGAACTTGTCTATTCCTTTAGTGATTAACCTAATTTTTTTTTAAGATTTTATTTATTTATTTGATAGAGAGACACCGAGAGAGGGGACACAAGCAGGGGGAGTGGGAGAGGGAGAAACAGGCTTCCTGCCAAGCGGGGAGCCCAATGCTGGGCTCGATCCCAGGACCCTGGGATCATGACCTGAGCCAAAGGCAGACATTTAATGACTAAGTCACCCAGGCGCCCCTGATTAACCTAAATTTTTAACAAGCATACTAACAAACTCAAAGTTTCATATTTTTATCCTCTCTTAAGCACTACACAGATCGTAGAATGTTTTCATTCTCATCAATGTAATTCCCATGACTTAAATGCTATAGTTGTCTGGTATTTTGGTTCTGTCTTGTTTTGATTTGTCCTACCAGTTAGGTATTATCATTGCTGTTATTATTTTATACAGCCGTTTGTTTTTATTTAACCACATCTTTAATCACATACTTGCTCACCGTTTCTTTTTGCAGCTCAGACTTTCCATTCATGCTCAAACCCCGGAGAGGACTGCCTTGTGGTTATAAATACTCAGGGGAGATTTTTCTTCCTTTGCTCAAACCAAGGTCAAACAAGACAAGATTCCTTGTTGTCCCATTCTATAGGGTAGATTGAGTTTAACCTTAAACTAAGACCGTAGCTCTTAGGTGTCCCAGCTTTATTTGTGAGTTTCTTATGAGATCCCCACATTAGTCCATCCTTAGTCTTTATCCCTTGCCTTCTAAGTCCTGTGCACCCATCAAAACAAAACATCAAGGTCACCAAGGTTTGTTAGATAACCCCAAATGAAATCTGCTTTGATGTGCACTTGCCCTTAAGTTTCCCACTTTCACTGAGTTTTCCGCCTCTGTGGATGTCTTCTTTTCTTGCTGGCTCAGAGATGCAATTTTATTTTATTTTATTTTATTTTATTTTATTTTATTTTATTTTAAGATTTTATTTATTTATTTGACAGAGAGAGACACAGCCAGCAAGAGAGGGAACACAAGCAGGGGGAGTGGGAGGGGAAGGAGCAGGCTCCCAGCGGAGCAGGGAGCCTGATGCGGGGCTCGATCCCAGGACCCTGGGATCACGCCCTGGGCCAAAGGCAGATGCTTAATGACTGAGCCACCCAGGCACCCCATCAGAGATGCAATTTTAAAATATTCTTTATATTCTTTCCATTTCTTTTGGTTGTTTTTAACTGGAGGATAATTCAGGATACCTAACCCCCTTGCTGCTGGAGCTGAAATTCCTCATTTTAAATAGTTTACACTTTCCTGAATAGGGACTCTGCCACAGTATAATAATAATTATTATTATAGCTAATATTCACTGAGCATTACTATAAGCTGGGTACTGTTCAATGTGTTCCATTTATAGTAAGTCATCGAATCCTCATGATACCACTAGTCACACCCAGATAATCTGACTCCAGAGCCCATGCTGCTAACTACTATGTATCTGTCTGTAGGGCACGGACGACAAAAGAAGGTTATATTTCATATGCATAGGAGGAAAAATATACAGATCTTTCCTAATGAATGCAGCCAGTGAGAATTCCATAGAAATGCCAGCACTTGCTTTTCTCGTACTGGGAATGAGTCACACAACAACCTCATGCTGGGCTCTGTGTTCAAGAGACTCGTACCTGTTGCACAGACGAGGTTACAAGTACAATATAATGCCAATATAGTAATAAGGTTCATCATATATGCCATATCCTTTATGCAGAGTGACTGTAGGGGACCTGGCCTTGAGAAGGCCAGGACTTGAGGCTGTCACTAAGCTCAATGCGAAAGAGGGCTCTAAGTGATTCTCAGTGTCTGCCATGGACCTGGATGTGGAAGTGCCATTTCTGGAATCCTTCTGAAATGAGAACATGGAACAGGGCAAAAGCCAGTTGTGGAGTCAGATCTTCTTGCCACCTACTCTGGCCAACTGAGCCAACCTTCCCCAGGCTGTCAAGTTCTGCCTTACATCCTCTCTCCTCTTCCTAGTTCGTAGAAAGTGAAAAGCCTCACCCAGGTAGGTCTGTGACCTCTCTCTACATGTTCTATGTTCTACCTAACTTTACTAAGTGCAGCTTTGCATATAAACTGGCCCATGTCTTTAGAACTTAGAAGGAGGTAAGGTGAATAGAATGAAAATTGGGCATAGAAAATGTCTGTTCTTTTTTTTTTTAAGATTTTATTTATTTATTTATTTGAGAGACAGAGAGCAAATAGGGAGAGAGAGAGAAAAGGGAGAATCTCAAGCAGACTCCATGCTGAGCACTGAGCCCACCCGGGGCTCCGTCTCACGATCCTGAGATCATGACCTGAGCCGAAACCATGGGTTGGTCACTTAACCAACAGAGCCACACAGGCATCCCAGAAGAGGTCTGTTCTAAGTGGGGAAGGGATGGTAGAGAGACTGTCAGGATTCTTCACCGCTTTCTTTTTTTTTTTTTTTTTTTTTTTTTTTTTAA